>NW_027516200.1:0-63493 GCF_048772815.1 Callospermophilus lateralis
ATTACCACCAAGTATCATCAACATTGGGTGAAAAAATATCTGCTGGTATGTCGGAAACTCGTTGTTTCTTAGAAGCCTGGCAACCCCTCTCAATGAAATTGCTTTTCCACAGTCTGTGCCTAGGTCTACTTGAAGAGGAAACAAACCATAGAGACAAAACTGAGAACTCCTTTATTTTGTCAAGTTTCAAAGAGCTACTACAAACCATGTTGCATTTAGAGTTCCAAATTCATCTATCTATATAGGAGAGAACAGAGGGAAACCTAAAAATATAAACTGCTACTGTAAACAAACGCTTCAACCTGGAAGAACAAAATTTGGTGAGCCAAGTGGGATTTGTGTACTTGTCATTACCACCGAGTATCATCAAGATTGGGTAAAAAAATATTTGCAGGTATTTCGGCAAACCGTAATTTCTTGGGAGCTTGGCAAACCCTTTCAATGAAAGTGCTTTTCCACAGTCTCTGCTTAGGGCTACCTGAAGAGGAAACAAATCATAGAGACAAAACTGAGAACCTCTTTATTTTGTCAAGTTTCAAAGAGCTACTACAAACCATGTTGGATTTAGAGTTCCAAATTCATCTATCTATATAGGAGAGAACAGAGGGAAACCTAAAAATATAAACTGCTACTGTAAACGAACGCTTCAACCTAGAAGAACCAAATTTGGTGAGCCAAGTGGGATTTGTGTACTTGTCCTTACCACCAAGTATCATCAAGTTTGGGTAAAAAAATATTTGCTGGTATTTCGGAAACTCGTTATTTCTTAGAAGCTTGGCAACCACTCTCAATGAATGTGCTTTAACCAAGTCTGTGCCTAGGGCTATTTGAAGAGGAAACATACCATAGAGACAAAACTGAGAACTTTTTTATTATGTCAAGTTTCAAAGAGCTACTACAAACCATGTTGGATTTAGAGTTCCAAATTCATCTATCTATATAAGAGAGAACAGAGGGAAACCTAAAAATAAAAACTGCTACTGTAAACGAACGCTTCAACCTAGAAGAGCAAAATTTGGTGAGCCAAGTGGGATTTGTGTACTTGTCATTACTACCAAGTATCATCAAGATAGGGTGAAAAAATATTTGCTGGTATTTCGGAAAACCGTAATTTTTTGGGAGCTTGGCAAACCCTTTCAATGAAAGTGCTTTTCCACAGTCTCTGCTTAGGGCTACTTGAAGAGGAAACAAATTATAGAGACAAAACTGAGAACTCCTTTATCTTGTCATGTTTCAAAGAGCTACTAGAAACCATGTTGAATTTAGAGTTCCAAATTCAGCTATTTATATAGGAGAGAACAGAGGGAAACCTAAAAATAAAAACTGCTACTGTAAACCAACGCTTCAACCTAGAAGAACAAAATTTGGTGAGCCAAGTGGGATTTGTGTACTTGTCATTACCACCAAGTATCATCAAGATTGGGTGAAAAAATATTTGCTGGTATTTCGGAAACTCATTATTTCTTAGAAGCCTGGCAACCCCTCCCAATGAAAGTGCTTTGCACAGTCTGTGCCTAGGACTACTTGAAGAGGAAACAAACATAGAGACAAAACTGAGAACTCCTTCATTTTGTCAAGTTTCAAAGAGCTACTACAAACCATGTTGGATTTAGAGTTCCGAATTCATCTATCTATATAAAAGAGAACAGAGTGAAACCAAAAAATAAAAACAGTTACTGTAAACGAACGCTTCAACCTCGAAGAACAAAATTTGTTGAGCCAAGTGGGATTTGTGTACTTGTCATTAACACCAAGTATCATCAAGATTGGGTGAAAAACTGTTTGCTGGTATTTCGGAAACTCGTAATTTCTTGGAAGCTTGGCAACCCCTTTCAATGAAAGTGCTTTTGCGCAGTCTCTGCTTAGGGATACTTGATGAGGAAACAAATCATAGAGACAAAACTGAGAACTCCTTTATTTTGTCAAGTTTCAAAGAGCTACTACAAACCATGTTGGACTTAGAGTTCCAAATTCATCTATCTATATAGGAGAGAACAGAGGGACACCTAAAAATATAAACTGCTACTATAAACGAAAGTTTCAACCTAGAAGAAACAAATTTGGTGAGTCAAGTGGAATTTGTGTACTGATCATTACCACCAGTATCATCAAGATTGGGTGAAAAAATATTTGCTGGTATTTTGGAAACTCGTTATTTCTTAGAATCTTAAAAACAACTCTCAATGAAAGTGCTTTTCCACAGTCTGTGCCTAGGGCTACTTGAAGAGGAAACAAACCATAGAGACAAAACTGATATTTCCTTTATTTTGTCACCTTTCAAAGAGCTACTACAAACCATGTTGGATTTAGTGTTTTAAATTCATCTATATATCTTGGAGAGAACAGAGTGAAACCTAAAATAAAAACAGCTACTGTAAACGAACGCTTCAAACTAGAAGAACAAAATTTGTTGAGCCAAGTGGGATTTGTGTACTTATCATTACCACCAAGTATCATCAAGATTGGGTGAAAGAATATTTGCTGGTATTTCAAAACTCGTAATTTCTTGGAAGCTTGGAAACCCCTTTCAACGAAAGTGCTTTTCCACAGTCTCTGCTTAGGGCTACTTGAAGAGGAAACAAACCATAGAGACAAAACTGAGAACTCCTTTATTTTGTCAAGTTTCAAAGAGCTACTACAAACCATGTTGGATTTAGAGTTCCAAATTCATCTATCTATATAGGAGAGAACAGAGGGAAACCTAAAAATAAAAAATGCACTTGTAAACGAACGCTTCAACCTAGAAGAGCAAAATTTGGTGAGCCAAGTGGGATTTGTGTATTTGTAATTGCCACCAAGTATCATCAAGATTGGGTGAAAAAATATTTGCTGGTATTTCGGCAACCCGTAATTTTTTGGGAGCTTGGCAAACGCTTTCAATGAAAGTGCTTTTCCAGAGTTTCTGATTAGGGCTACTTGAAGAAGAAACAAATCATAGAGACAAAACTGAGAACTCCTTTATTTTGTCAAGTTTCAAAGAGCTACTACAAACCATGTTGGATTTAGAGTTCCAAATTCATCTATCTATATAGGAGCGAACAGAGGGAAACCTAAAAATAAAAACTGCTACTGGAAACGAACGCTTCAACCTAGAAGAACAAAATTTGGTGAGCCAAGTGTGATTTGTGTACTGATCATTACCACCAAGTATCATAAAGATTGGGTGGAAAAATATTTGCTGGTATTTCGGAAACTCGTTATTTCTTAGAAGCTTGGCAACCCCTTTCAATGAAAGTGCTGTTCTACAGTTTGTGCCTAGGGCTACTTGGAGAGGAAACAAACCATAGAGACAAAACTGAGAACTCCTTTATTTTGTCAAGTTTCAAAGAGTTACTACAAACCATGTTGGATTTAGAGTTCCAAATTCATCTACCTATATAGGAGCGAACAGAGGGAAACCTAAAAATAAAAACTGCTACTGGAAACGAACGCTTCAACCTAGAAGAACAAGATTTGGTGAGATAAGTGGGATTTGTGTACTGATCATTACCAAAAAGCATCATCAAGATTGGGTGAAAAAATATTTGCTGCTATTTCGGAGACTCTTTATTTCTTAGAAGCTTGGCAACCCCTCTCAATGAAAGTGCTTTCCACAGTCTTTGCCTAGGGCTACTTGAAGAGGAAACAAACCATAGAGACAAAACTGAGAACTCCTTTATTTTGTCAAGTTTCAAAAGCTACTACAAACCATGTTGGATTTAGAGTTCCAAATTAATCTATCTATATAGTAGAGAAAAGAGAGAAACCTAAATATAAAAACTGCTACTGTAGACGAACGCTTCCACCTAGAAGAACAAAATTTGGTGAGCCAAGTGGGATTTGTATCCTGATCATTACCACCAAGTATCATCAACATTGGGTGAAAAAATATCTGCTGGTATGTCGGAAACTCGTTGTTTCTTAGAAGCCTGGCAACCCCTCTCAATGAAATTGCTTTTCCACAGTCTGTGCCTAGGGCTACTTGAAGAGGAAACAAACCATAGAGACAAAACTGAGAACTCCTTTATTTTGTCAAGTTTCAAAGAGCTACTACAAACCATGTTGCATTTAGAGTTCCAAATTCATCTATCTATATAGGAGAGAACAGAGGGAAACCTAAAAATATAAACTGCTACTGTAAACGAACGCTTCAACCTAGAAGAACAAAATTTGGTGAGTCAAGTGGGATTTGTGTACTGATCATTACCACCAAATATCATCAAGATTGGGTGAAAAAATATTTGCTGGTATTTCGGAAACTCGTTATTACCTGGACCTTGGCAACCCCTTTCAATGCAAGTGCTTTTCCACCGTCTGTGCCTAGGGCTATTGAAGAGGAAACAAACCATAGGGACAAAACTGAGAACTACTAAAAACCATGTTGGATTTAGATTTCCAAATTCATCTATCTATATAGGAGAGAACAGAGTGAAACCTGAATATAAAAATTGCTATTGTAGACGAAAGCTTAAACCTAGAGGAACAAAATTTGGTGAGCCAAGTGGGATTTGTGTACTGATCATTACCACCAAGTATCATCAATATTGGTGAAAAAATATTTGCTGCTATTTCGGAAACTCGTTATTTCTTAGTAGCTTGGCAAACCCTCTCAATGAAAGTGCTTTTCCACAGTCTGTGCCTAGGGCTACTTGAAGAGGAAACAACCCATAGAGACAAAACTGAGAACTCCTTTATTTTGTCACGTTTCAAAGAGTTACTAGAAACCATGTAGGATTTAGAGTTTCAAATTCATCGATCTATATAGGAGAGAAGAGGGAAACCTAAATATAAAACTGCTACTGTAGACGAACGCTTCAACCTAGAAGAACAAAATTTGGTGAGCCAAGTGGGATTTGTGTACTGATCATTACCACCAAGTATCATCAATTGGGTGAAAAAATATTTGCTGGTATTTCGGAAGCTCGTTATTTCTTAGAAGCTTGGCAACCCCTCTCAATGAAAGTGCTTTTCCACATTCAGTGCCTCCGGCTATTGAAGAGGAAACAAACCATAGAGACAAACTGAGAACTCCTTTAGTTTGTCAAGTTTCAAAGAGATTCTACAAAACTTGTTGGATTTAGAGTTCCAAATTCATCTATCTACATAGGAGAGAACAGAGGGAAACCTAAAAATATAAACTGCTACTGTAAAAGAACGCTTCAAAATAGAAGATCAAAATTTGGTGAGTCAAGTGGGATTTGTGTACGGATCATTACTACCAAGTATCGTCAAGATTGGGTGGAAAAATATTTGCTGGTATTTCGGAAACTCGTTATTTCTTAGAAGCTTGGCAACCCCTTTCAATGAAAGTGCTGTTCTACAGTTTGTGCCTAGGGCTACTTGGAGAGGAAACAAACCATAGAGACAAAACTGAGAACAACTTTATTTTGTCAAGTTTCAAAGAGTTACTACAAACCATGTTGGATTTAGAGTTCCAAATTCATCTACCTATATAGGAGCGAACAGAGGGAAACCTAAAAATAAAAACTGCTACTGGAAACGAACGCTTCAACCTAGAAGAACAAGATTTGGTGAGCCAAGTGGGATTTGTGTACTGATCATTACCAAAAAGCATCATCAAGATTGGGTGAAAAAATATTTGCTGCTATTTCGGAGACTCTTTATTTCTTAGAAGCTTGGCAACCCCTCTCAATGAAAGTGCTTTTCCACAGTCTTTGCCTAGGGCTACTTGAATAGGAAACAAACCATAGAGACAAAACTGAGAACTCCTTTATTTTGTCAAGTTTCAAAGAGCTACTACAAACCATGTTGGATTTAGAGTTCCAAATTCATCTATCTATATAGGAGAGAAAAGAGAGAACCCTAAATATAAAAACTGCTACTGTAGACGAACGCTTCCACCTAGAAGAACAAAATTTGGTGAGCCAAGTGGGATTTGTATCCTGATCATTACCACCAAGTATCATCAACATTGGGTGAAAAAATATCTGCTGGTATGTCGGAAACTCGTTGTTTCTTAGAAGCCTGGCAACCCCTCTCAATGAAATTGCTTTTCCACAGTCTGTGCCTAGGGCTACTTGAAGAGGAAACAAACCATAGAGACAAAACTGAGAACTCCTTTATTTTGTCAAGATTCAAAGAGCTACTACAAACCATGTTGCATTTAGAGTTCCAAATTCATCTATCTATATAGGAGAGAACAGAGGGAAACCTAAAAATATAAACTGCTACTGTAAACGAACGCTTCAACCTAGAAGAACAAAATTTGGTGAGTCAAGTGGGATTTGTGTACTGATCATTACCACCAAATATCATCAAGATTGGGTGAAAAAATATTTGCTGGTATTTCGGAAACTCGTTATTACCTGGACCTTGGCAACCCCTTTCAATGCAAGTGCTTTTCCACCGTCTGTGCCTAGGGCTATTGAAGAGGAAACAAACCATAGAGACAAAACTGAGAACTACTAAAAACCATGTTGGATTTAGATTTCCAAATTCATCTATCTATATAGGAGAGAACAGAGTGAAACCTGAATATAAAAATTGCTATTGTAGACGAAAGCTTAAACCTAGAGGAACAAAATTTGGTGAGCCAAGTGGGATTTGTGTACTGATCATTACCACCAAGTATCATCAATATTGGGTGAAAAAATATTTGCTGCTATTTCGGAAACTCGTTATTTCTTAGTAGCTTGGCAAACCCTCTCAATGAAAGTGCTTTTCCACAGTCTGTGCCTAGGGCTACTTGAAGAGGAAACAACCCATAGAGACAAAACTGAGAACTCCTTTATTTTGTCACGTTTCAAAGAGTTACTAGAAACCATGTAGGATTTAGAGTTTCAAATTCATCGATCTATATAGGAGAGAACAGAGGGAAACCTAAATATAAAACTGCTACTGTAGACGAACGCTTCAACCTAGAAGAACAAAATTTGGTGAGCCAAGTGGGATTTGTGTACTGATCATTACCACCAAGTATCATCAATTGGGTGAAAAAATATTTGCTGGTATTTCGGAAGCTCGTTATTTCTTAGAAGCTTGGCAACCCCTCTCAATGAAAGTGCTTTTCCACATTCAGTGCCTCCGGCTATTGAAGAGGAAACAAACCATAGAGACAAACTGAGAACTCCTTTAGTTTGTCAAGTTTCAAAGAGATTCTACAAAACTTGTTGAATTTAGAGTTCCAAATTCATCTATCTACATAGGAGAGAACAGAGGGAAACCTAAAAATATAAAGTGCTACTGTAAAAGAACGCTTCAAAATAGAAGATCAAAATTTGGTGAGTCAAGTGGGATTTGTGTACGGATCATTACTACCAAGTATCGTCAAGATTGGGTGGAAAAATATTTGCTGGTATTTCGGAAACTCGTTATTTCTTGGAAGCTTGGCAACCCCTTTAAACGAAAGTGCTTTTCCACAGTCTCTGCGTAGGGCTACTTGAAGAGGAAACAAACCATAGAGACAAAACTGAGAACTGCTTTATTTTGTCAAGTTTCAAAGAGCTACTACAAACCATGTTGGATTTAGTGTTCCAAATTTATCTAATTATATAGGAGAGAACAGAGGGAAACCTAAATATAAAAACTGCTTCTGTAGACGAACGCTTCAACGTAGAAGAACAAAATTTTGTGAGCCAAGTGGGATTTGTGTCCTGATCATTACCACCAAGTATCATCAAGATTGGGTGAAAAAATATTTGCTGGTATTTCGGAAAATCGCAATTTCTTGGAAGCATGGCAACCCCTTTCAATGAAAGTGCTTTTCCACACTCTCTGCTTAGGGATACATGAAGAGTAAACAAATCTTAGAGACAAAGCTGAGAATTCCTTTTTTTTGTCAAGTTTCAAAGGGCTACTACAAACCATGTTGGATTAGGGTTCCAAATTCATCTATCTATATAGGAGAGAACAGAAGAAAACCTAAAAATAAAAACTGCTACTGTACACGAATGCTTAAACCTAGAAGAACAAAATTTGGTGAGCCATGTGGGATTTGTGTACCGATCATTACCACCACGTATCATCTCGATGGGGTGATAAAATATGTGCTGGTATTTCGGAAACTCGTTATTTCTTAGAAGTTGGCAACCCCTCTCAATGAAAGTGCTTTTCCACTGTCTCTGCTTAGGGCTATTTGAAGAGGAAACAAATTATAGAGACAAACCTGAGAACTCCTTTATTTTGTCAAGTTTCAAATAGCTACTACAAACCATGTTGGATTTAGAGTTCCAAATTCATCTATCTATATAGGAGAGAACAGAAGAAAACCTAAAAATATAAACTGCTACTGTACACGAAGGCTTAAACCTAGAAGAACAAAATTTGGTGAGCCAAGTGGGATTTGTGTACTGATCATTACCACCAAGTATCATCAAGATTGGGTGAAAAAATATTTGCTGGTATTTCGGAAACTCGTTATTTCTCAGAAGCTTGGCAACCACTCGAAATGAAAGTGCTTTTCCACAGTCTGTGCATAGGGCTACTTGAATAGGAAACAAACCATGGAGACAAAAGTGAGAACTCCTTTATTTTGTCAAGTTTCAAAGAGCTATTACAAACCATGTTGGATTAAGAGTTTCAAATTCATCTATCTATATAGGAGAGAACAGAAGAAAACCTAAAAATAAAAACTGCTACTGTACACGAATGCTTAAACATAGAAGAACAAAATTTGGCGAGCCATGTGGGATTTGTGTACCGATAATTACCACCACGTATCATCAAGATTGGGTCAAAAAATATTTGCTGGTATTTCGGAAACTCGCAATTTCTTGGAAGCTTGGCAAAACCTTTCAATGAAAGTGCTTTTCCACACTCTCTGCTTAGGGATACATGAAGAGGAAACAAATCTTAGAGACAAAGCTGAGAATTCCATTTTTTTGTCAAGTTTCAAAGGGCTACTACAAACCATGTTGGATTTAGAGTTCCAAATTCATCTATCTACATAGGAGAGAACAGAGGGAAACCTAAAAATATAAACTGCTACTGTAAAAGAACGCTTCAAAATAGAAGATCAAAATTTGGTGAGTCAAGTGGGATTTGTGTCCGGATCATTACTACCAAGTATCATCAAGATTGGGTGGAAAAATATTTGCTGATATTTCGGAAACTCGTTATTTCTTGGAAGCTTGGCAACCACTTTCAAAGAAAGTGCTTTTCCACAGTCTCTGCTTAGGGCTACTTGAAGAGGAAACAAACCATAGAGACAAAACTGAGAACTACATTTTTTTTGTCAAGTTTCAAAGAGCTACTACTAACCATGTTGGATTTAGAGTTCCAAATTCATCTATCTATAAAGGAGAGAACAGAGGGAAACTTAAATATATAAACGACTACTGTAAACGAACGCTTCAAACTAGAAGAACAAAATTTGGTGAGCCAAGTGGGATTTGTGTACTTGTCATTACCACCAAGTATCATCAAGATTGGGTGAAAAAATATTTGCTGGTATTTCGAAAACCTGTTATTTTTTAGAAGCTTGGCAACCACTCTCAATGAAAGTGGTTTTCCACAGTCTGTGCCTAGGGATACTTGAAGAGGAAACAAACCATAGAGACAAAACTGAGAACTCCTTTATTTTGTCAAGTTTCAAAGAGCTACTACAAACCCTGCTGGATTTAGAGTTCCAAATTCATCTATCTATATAGGAGAGAACAGAGTGAAACCTAAATATAAAAACTGCTACTGTAGAAGAACGCTTAAACCTAGAAGAACAAAATTTGGTGAGCCAAGTGGGATTTGTGTACTTGTCATTACCACCACGTATAATCAAGATTGGATGAAAAAATATTTGCAGGAATTTCGAAAACTCGTAATTTCTTGGAAGCTATGCAACCCTTCTCAATGAAAGTGCTTTTCCACAGTCTGTGCATAGGGCTACTTGAAGAGTAAACAAATCATAGAGACAAAACTGAGAATTCCTTTATTTTGTCAAGTTTCAAAGAGCTACTACAAACCATGTTGGATTTAGAGTTCCAAATTCATCTATCTATATAGGAGAGAACAGAGTGAAACTTAAAAATATAAACTTCTACTCTAAACGAACGCTTCAACGTAGAAGAACAAAATTTGGTGAGTCAAGTGGGATTTGTGTACTTGTCATTACCACCACGTATCATCCAGTTTGGGTGAAAAAGTATTTGCTGGTATTTCGGAAACTCGTAATTTCTTGGATTCTTGGCAACCCCTTTCAATCAAAGTGCATTTCCACAGTCTCTGCTTAGGGCTACTTGAAGAGGAAACAAATTATAGAGACAAACACGAGAACTCCTTTATGTTGGCAAGTTTCAAATAGCTACTAAAGCTATCTTGGATTTAGAGTTCCAAATTCATCTATCTATATATGAGAGAACAGAGAGAAACCTAAAAATAAAAACTGCTACCGTAAACGAACGCTTCAACCTAGAAGAACAAAATTTGGTGAGCCAAGTGGGATTTGTGTACCCATCATTACCACTATGTATCATCAAGATTGGGTTGAAAAATATTTGCTGGTAATTCGGAAACTCGTAATTCTTGGAAGCTTGGCAACCCCTTTCAATGAAAGTGCTTTTCCACAGTCTCTGCTTAGGGCTACTTGAAGAGTAAACAAATCATAGAGACAAAACTGAGAATTCCTTTATTTTTTCAAGTTTCAAAGAGCTACTACAACCATGTTGGATTTAGAGTTCCAAATTCATCTATCTATATAGGAGAGAACAGAGTGCAACCTAAAAATATATACTGCTACTGTAAAAGAACGCTTCAACTTAGAAGACCAAAATTGGGTGAGTCAAGTGGGATTTGTGTACCGATCATTACCACCATGTATCATCAAGATTGGGTGAAAAAATATTAGCTGCTATTTCAGAAAATCATAATTTCTTGGAAGCTTGGCAACCTCTTTCAATGAAAGTGCTTTTCCACAGTCTCTGCTTAGGGCTACTTGAAGAGGAAACAAACCATAGAGACAAAACAGAGAACTCCTTTATTTTGCAAGGTTCAAAGAGCTACTAGAAACAATGTTGGATTTAGAGTTCCAAATTTATCTATCTATATAGGAGAGAAAAGAGGGAAACATAAAAATAAAATTGCTACTGTAAACGAACGCTTCAACCTAGAAGAACAAAATTTGGTGAGCCAAGTGGATTTGTGTACTTGTCATTACCACCAAGTGTCATAAACATTGGGTGAAAAAATATATGCTGGTAGTTCGGAAACTCCTAATTTCTTGGAAGCTTGGCAAACACTTTTAATGAAAGTGCTTTTCCACAGTCTCTGCTTAGGGCTACTTCAAGAAAAAACAAACCCTAGAGACAAAACTGAGAACTACTTTTTTGTCAATTTTCAAAGAGCTACTATAAACCATGTTGGATTTAGCGTTACAAATTCATCTATCTATATAGGAGAGAACAGAGTGAAACCTAAAAATATAAACTGCTACTGTAAACGAACGCTTCAACCTAGAAGAACAAAATTTGGTGAGTCAAGTGGGATTTGTGTACTTGTCATTACCACCACGTATCATTCAGATTGGGTGAAAAAACTATTTGCTGGTATTTCGGAAACTCGTAATTTCTTGGAAGCTTGGCAACCCCTTTCAATGAAAGTGCTTTTCCACAGTCTCTGCTTAGGGCTACGTGAAGAGGAAACAAACCATAGAGACAAAACTGAGAACTCCTTTATTTTGTCAAGTTTCAAAGAGCTTCTACAAACCATGTTGGATTTAGAGTTCCAAATTCATCTATCTAATTGGAGAGAACAGAGGGAAACCTAAAAATAAAAACTGCTACTGTACACGAAAGCTTCAAACTAGAAGAATTAATTTGGTGAGTCAAGTGGATTTCTGTACCGATCATTACTACCAAGTATCAACAACATTGGGTGAAAAAATATTTGCTGGTATTTCGGAAACTCGTAATTTCTTGGAAGCATGGCAACCCCTTTCAATGAAAGTGCTTTTCCACAGTCTGTGCTTAGGTCTACTTGAAGAGGAAACAAACCATAGAGACAAAACTGAGAACTACTATTTTTTTGTCAAGTTTCAAAGAGCGAACACAAACCATGTTGGATTTAGAGATCCAAATTCATCTATCTATATAGGAGAGAACAGTGGGAAACCTAATATAAAAACTGCTACTGTAGACGAACGCTTCAACCTAGAAGAACAAAATTTGGTGAGCCAAGTTTGATTTGTGTACTGATCATTACCAACAAGTCTCATCTACATAACGTGAAAAAATATTTGCTGGTATTTCGGAAACTCGTTATTTTTTAGAAGATTGGCAACAACTCTCAAAGAAAGTGCTTTTCCACAGTCTGTGCCTAGGGCTACTTGAAGAGGAAACAAACCATAGAGACAAAACTCAGAACTCCTTTATTTTGTCAAGTTTCAAAGAGCTACTACAAAACATGTTGGATTTAGAGTTCCAAATTCATCTACCTATATAATAGAAAAAAAAGTGAAACCTACAGATAAAAACAGGTACTGTAGACGAACGTTTCAACATAGAAGAACAGAATTTGGTGAGCCAAGTGGGATTTGTGTTCTTATCATTACCACCAAGTATCATCAAGTTTGGTTGAAAAAATATTTGCTGATATTTCTGAAACTCGTTATTTCTTAGAAGCTTGGCAACCCCTCTCAATGAAAGTGCTTTTCCACAGTCTGTGCCTATGGCTACTTGCAGAAAAAAACAAACCATAGAGACAAAACTGAGAACTCCTTTATTTTGTCAAGTTTCAAAGAGCTACTACAAACCATGTTGGATTTAGAGTTCCAAATTCTTCTATCTATATAGAAGAGAACAGAGTGAAACCTAAATATAAAAACTGCTACTGTAGACGAACGCTTAAACCGAGAAGAATAAAATTTGGTGAGCCAAGTGGGATTTGTGTACTGATCATTACCATCACGTATCATCACGATTGGATGAAAAAAATATTTGCTGATATTTCAAAAACTCGTTATTTCTTAGAAGCTTGGCAAGGCCTCTCAATGAAAGTGCTTTTCCTCAGTATCTGCTTAGGGATTCTTGAAGAGGAAACAAATTATAGAGACAAACCTGAGAACTCTATTATTTTGTCAAGGTTCAAAGAGCTACTACAAACCATGTTGGATTTAGAGTTCCAAATTCATCTATCTACATAGGAGAGAACAGAGGGTAACCTAAATATAAAAACTGCTACTGTAGACGAACGCTTCAACCTAGAAGAACGAAATTTGGTGAGCCAAGTGGGATTTTTGTACTGATCATTACCACCAAGTATCATCAACATTGGGTGAAAAAATATTTGCAGGTATTTTGGAAACTCGTAATTTCTTGGAAGCTTGGCAACCCCTTTTAGTGAAAGTGCTTTTCCACAGTTTCAGCTTAGGGCTACTTGAAGAGGAAACAAACCATAGAGACAATACTGAGAACGACTTTATTTTGTCAAATTTCAAAGAGGTACTACAAACCATGTTGGATTTAGAGTTCCAAATTCATCTATCTATATAGGAGAGAACAGAATGAAACCTAAAAATAAAAACTGCTACTGTAAACGAACGCTTCAACCTAGAAGAACAAAATTTGGTGAGCCAAGTGGGATTTGTGTACTGATCATTACCACCAAGTATCATCAAGATTGGGTGAAAAAATATTTGCTGGTATTTCGGAAATTCGTTATTTCTTAGAAGCTTGGCAACCCCTTTCAATGAAAGTGCTGTTCTACACTTTGTGCCTAGGACTACTTGAAGAGGAAGCAAACCATAGAGACAAAACTGAGAACTCCTTTATTTGGTCAAGTTTCAAAAAGCTACTACAAACCATATTGGATTTAGAGTTCCAAATTCATCTATCTATATGGGAGAGAACAGAGTGAAACCTAAAAATAAAAACTGCTACTGTAAACGAACGCTTCAAAATAGAAGAACACAATTTGCTGAGCCAAGTGGCATTTGTGTACTGATCATTACCACCGCATAACATCAATATTGGGTGAAAAAATATTTGCTGGTGTTTCGGAAACTCGTTATTTCTTAGAAGCTTGGCAAACCCTCTCAATGAATGTGCTTTTCCCCAGTCTGTGCCTAGGGCTATTTGAAAAGGAAACAAGCCATAGAGACAAAAGTTAGAGCTTTTTTATTTTGTCAAGTTTCAAAGATCTACTACAAACCATGTTTGATTTAGAGTTCCAAATTCATCTATCTTTATAGGAGAGAACAGAGGGAAACCTAAAAATAAAAACTGCTACTGTAAACGAACGCTTCAACCTAGAAGAGCAAAATTTTGTGAGCCAAGTGGGATTTGTGTACTTGTCATTACCACCAAGTATCATCAAGATTGGGTGAAAAAATATTTGCTGGTATTTCGGAAACCCGTAATTTTTTGGGAGCTTGGCAAACCCTTTCAATGAAAATGCTTATCCACAGTCTCTGCCTAGGGCTACTTGAAGAGGAAACAAAACATAGAGACAAAACTGAGAACTCCTTTATTTTGTCAAGTTTCAAAGAGCTACTACAAACCATGTTGGATTTAGAGTTCCAAATTCATCTATCTTTATAAGAGAGAACAGAGTGAAACCTAAATATAAAAACTGCTACTGTAGACGAACGCTTCAACCTAGAAGAACAAAATTTGTTGAGCCAAGTGCGATTTGTGGACTTATCATTATCACCAAGTATCATCAAGATTGAGTGAAAAAATATTTGCTGGTGTTTCGGAAACTCATTATTTCGTAGAAGCTTGGCAACCCCTCGCAATGAAAGTGCTTTTCCACAGTCTGTGCATATGGCTACTTGAAGAGGAAACAAACCTTAGAGATAAAACTGAGAACTCCTTTATTGTCTCAAGTTACAAACAGATACTACAAACCATGTTGGATTTAGACTTCCAAATTATCTATCTATATAAGAGAGAACAGAGTGAAACCTAAATATAAAAACTGCTACTGTAGACGAACTCTTAAACCTAGAAAAACAAAATTTGGTGGCAAAGTGGGATTTGTGTACTGATCATTACCACCAAGTATCATCAAGATTGGGTGAAGAAATATTTGCTGGTATTTCAGAAACTCGTTATTTCTTGGAAGCTTGGCAACCCCTTTCTATGAAATTGCATTTCCACAGTCAGTGCCTAGGGCTACGTGAAGTGGAAACAAACGATAGGGACAATACTGAGAACTCCTGTATTGTGTCAAGTTTCAAAGAGCTACTACAAAGCATGTTGGATTTAGAGTTATAAATTCATCTATCTATATAAGAGAGAACAGAGTGAAACATAAATATAAAAACTGCTACTGTAGACGAACGCTTAAACCTAGAAGAACAAAATTTGTTGAGCCAAGTGCGATTTGTGGACTGATCATTACCACCAAGTATCACCAAGATTGGGTAAAAAAATATTTCCTGGCATTTCGAAAACTCGTTATTTCTTAGAAGCTTGGCAACCCCTCTCAATGAAAGTGCTTTTCCACAGTCTGTGCCTAGGGCTACTTGAAGAGGAAACAAACCATAGAGACAAAACTGAGAACTCCTTTATTTTGTCAAGTTACAAAGAGCTACTACAAACCATGTTGGATTTAGAGTTCCAAATTCATCTATCTGTATAGGAGAGAATAGAGGGAAACCTTAAAATATAAACTGCTACTGTAAACGAACGCTTCAACCTAGAAGAACAAAATTTGGTGAGCCAAGTGGGAATTGTGTACTTGTCATTACCACCAAGTATCATCAAGATTGGGTGAAAAAATATTTGCTGGTATTTCGGAAACTCGTTATTTCTTAGAAGCTTGGCAACCCCTTTCAATGAAAGTGCTTTTCCACAGTCTCTGCTTAGGGCTACTTGAAGAGGAAACAAATCATAGAGACAAAACTGAGAACTGCTTTATTTTGTCAAGTTTCAAAGAGCTACTACAAACCATGTTGGATTTAGAGTTCCAAATTCATCTATCTATATAGGAGAGAACAGAGGGTAACCTAAATATAAAAACTGCTACTGTAGACGAACGCTTCAACCTAGAAGAACGAAATTTGGTGAGCCAAGTGGGATTTTTGTACTGATCATTACCACCAAGTATCATCAACATTGGGTGAAAAAATATTTGCAGGTATTTTGGAAACTCGTAATTTCTTGGAAGCTTGGCAACCCCTTTTAGTGAAAGTGCTTTTCCACAGTTTCAGCTTAGGGCTACTTGAAGAGGAAACAAACCATAGAGAGAAAACTGAGAACTCTTTTTTTTTGTCAAGTATCTAAGAGCTACTACAAACCATGTTGGATTTAGAGTTCCATATTCATCTATCTATATAGGAGAGAACAGAGGGAAACCTAAATATAAAAACTGCTACTGTAGACGAACGCTTCAAACTAGAAGAACATAATTTGGTGAGCCAAGTGGGATTTGTGTACTTGTCATTACCACCACGTATCATCAAGATTGGGTGTAAAAATATTTGCTGGTATTTCAGAGACTCGCAATTTTTTGGAAGCTTGGCAACCCCTTTCAATGAAAGTGCTTTTCCACAGTCTCTGCTTAGGGCTACTTGAAGACTATACAAACCATAGAGACATAACTGAGAACTACTTTGTATTGTCAAGTTTCAAAGAGCTAATACAAACTATGTTGGATTTAGAGTTCCAAATTCATCTATCTATATAGGAGAGAACAGAGGGAAACCTAAAAATAAAAACTGCTCTTGTAAACGAACGCATCAACCTAGAAGAGCAAAATTTGGTGAGCCAAGTGGGATTTGTGTATTTGTAATTACCACCAAGTATCATCAAGATTGGGTGAAAAAACATTTGCTGGTATTTCGGAAACCCGTAATTTTTTGGGAGCTTGACAAACCCTTTCAATGAAAGTGCTTTTCCCCAGTTTCTCCTTAGGGCTACTTGATTAGGAAACAAATCATAGAGAAAAAACTGAGAACTCCTTTATTCTGTCAAGTTTCAAAGAGCTACTACAATTCATGTTGGATTTAGAGTTCCAAATTCATCTATCAATATAGGAGAGAACAGAGGGAAACCTAAATATAAAAACTGCTACTGTGGACGAACGCTTCAACCTAGAAGAACAAAATTTGGTGAGCCAAGTGGGATTTTTGTACTGATCATTACCACCAAGTACCTTCAAGATTGGGTGAAAAAATGTTTGCTGGTATTTTAGAAACTCCTTATTTCTTAGAAGCTTTGCAATCCCTCTCAATGAAAGTGCTTTTCCACAGTCTGTGCCTTGGGCTATTGAAGAAGAAACAAACCATAGAGAGAAAACTGAGAACTCCTTTATTTTGTCAAGTTTCAAAGAGCTACTACAAACCATGTTGGATTTAGATTTCCAAATTCATCTATGTATATAGGAGAGAACAGAGGGAAACCTAAAAATATAAACTGATACTGTAAACGAACGCTTCAAATTTGAAAAACAAAATTTGGTGAGCCAAGTGGGATTTGTGTACTTGTCATTACCACCACGTATCATCAAGATTGGTTGAAAAAATATTTGCTGGTATTTCGGAAACTCGAAATTTCTTGGAAGCTTGGCAACCCCTTTCAATGAAAGTGCTTTTCCACAGTCTCTGCTTAGGGCTACTTTAAGAGGAAACAAACCATAGAGACAAAACTGAGACCTCTTTTTTTGTCAAGTTTCTAAGAGCTACTACAAACCATGTTGGATTTAGAGTTCCATATTCTCTATCTATATAGGAGAGAACAGAGTGAAACCTAAATATAAAAACTGCTACTGTAGACGAACGCATCAACCTAGAAGAACAAATTTGGTGAGCCATATGGGATTTGTGTACTGATCATTACCACCAAGTATCATCAAGATTGGGTGAAAAAATATTGGCTAGTGTTTCGGAAACTCGTTATTTCTTGGAAGCTTGGCAACCCCTTTCAATGAAAGTGCTTTTCCACAGACTCTGCTTAGGGCTACTCGAAGAGGAAACAAACCATACAGACAAAACTGAGAACTACTTTTTTTTGTCAAGTTACAAAGAGCGACTACACACCATGTTGGATTTAGATTTCCAAATTCATCTATCTATATACGAGAGAACAGACGAATACCTAAAATAAAAACTGCTACCGTAAACGAACACTTCAACCTAGAAGAACAAAACTTGGTGAGCCAAGTGGGATTTGTGTACCGATCATTACCACCACGTATAATCAAGATTGGGTGAAAAAATATTTGCTGTTATTTCGGAAACTCGTAATTTCTTGGAAGCTTGGCAACCCCTTTCAATGAAAGTGCTTTTCCACAGTCTCTGCTTAGGGCTACCTGAAGAGGAAACAAATCATAGAGACAAAACTGAGAACTCCTTTATTTTGTCAAGTTTCAAAGAGCTACTACAACCATGTTGGATTAAGAGTTCCAAATTCAGCTATTTATATAGGAGAGAACAGAGGGAAACCTAAAATATAAACTGCTACTGTAAACGAAGGCTTCAACCTAGAAGAACAAAATTTGGTGAGCCAAGTGGGATTTGTGTACTTGTCATTACCACCAAGGATTATCAAAATTGGGTGAAAAAATATTTGCTGGTATTTCGGAACTCGTTATTTCTTTGAAGCCTGGCAACCCCTCTCAATGAATGTGCTTTTGCACAGTCTGTGCCTAGGGCTACTTGAAGAGGAAACAAATCATAGAGACAAAACTGAGAACTCCTTCATTTTGTCACGTTTCAAAGAGCTACTACAAACCATGTTGTATTTAGAGTTCCAAATTCATCTATCTATATGGGAGAGAACTTAGTGAAACATAAAAATATAAACTGCTACTGTAAACGAACGCCTCAAACTCGAAGAACAAAATTTGGTGAGCCAAGTGGGATTTGTGTACTTGTCATTAACACCAAGTATCATCAAGATTGGGTGAAAATCTGTTTGCTGGTATTTCGGAAACTTGTAATTTCTTGGAAACTTGGCAACCACTTTCAATGAAATTGCTTTTCCACAGTCTCTGCTTAGGGATACTTGAGGAGGAAACAAATCATAGAGACAAAACTGAGAAACTCCTTTATTTTTTCAAGTTTCAAAGAACTACTACAAACCATGTTGGATTTAGAGTTCCAAATTCATCTATCTATATTGGAGAGAACACAGGGACACCTAAAATTATAAAATAATACTGTAAACGAACGCTTCAACCTAGAATAACCAAATTTGGTGAGTCAAGTGGAATTTGTGTACTGATCATTACCACCAGGTTCATCAAGATTGGGTGAAAAAATATTTGCTGGTATTTTGGAAACTCGTAATTTCTTAGAAGCTTGGCAACCCCTTTCAATGAAAGTGCTTTTCTACAGTTTGTGCCTTGGGCTACTTGAAGAGGAAACAAACCATAGAGACAATACTGAGAACTCCTTTATTTTGTCAAGTTTCAAAGAGTTACTACAAATCATATTGGATTTAGAGTTCCAAATTCATCTATCTATATAGGAGAGAACAGAGGGTAACCTAAAAATAAAAACTGCTACTGTAAATGAACGCTTCACCCTAGAAGAACAAAATTTGGTGAGCCAAGTGGGATTTGTGTACTTATCATTACCACCAAGTATCATCAAGATTGGGTGAAAAAATATTTGCTGGTATTTCGAAATTCGTAATTTCTTGGAAGCTTGGCTACCCCTGTCAATGAAAGTGCTTTTCCACACTCTCTGTTTATGGCTACTTGAAGAGGAAACAAACCATAGAGACAAAACTGAGAACTCCTTTATTTTGTCAAGTTTAATAGAGCTACTACAAACCATGTTGGATTTAGAGTTCCAAATTCATCTATCTATATAGGAGAGAACTGAGTGAAACCTAAAAATAAATACTGCTACTGTAAACGAACGCTTCAACCTAGAAGAACAAAATTTGGTGAGCCAAGTGGGATTTGTGTAATGATCATTACCACCAAGTATCATCAAGATTGGGTAAAAAAATATTTGCTGGTATTTTGGAAACTCGTTATTTCTTAGAAGCTTGGCAACCCCTTTCAATGAAAGTGCTGTTCTACAGTTTGTGCCTAAGGCTACTTGGAGAGGAACAAACCATAGAGATAAAACTGAGAACTCCTTTATTTTGTCAAGTTTCAAAGAGCTACTACAAACCATATTGGATTTAGAGTTCCAAATTCATCTATCTATATGGGAAAAAACAGAGTGAAAACTAAAAATAAAAACTTCTACTGTAAACGAACGCTTCAACCTAGAAGAACAAAATTTGGTGAGCCAAGTGGCATTTGTGTACTGATCATTACCACCACGTATCATCAAGATTGGGTGAAAAAATATTTGCTGGTATTTCGGAAAATCGTTATTTCTTATAAGCTTGGCAACCCCACTCAATGAATGTGCTTTTCCCCAGTCTGTGCCTAGGGCTATTTGAAGAGGAAACAAACCATAGAGACAAAATTGAGAACTTTTTTATTTTGTCAAGTATCAAAGAGCTACTACAAACCATGTTGGATTTAGAGTTCCAAATTCATCTATCTATATAGGAGAGAAAAGAGGGAAACCTAAAAATAAAAACTGCTACTGTAAACGAACGCTTCAACCTGGAAGAGCAAAATTTGGTGAGCCAAGTGGGATTTTTGTACTTGTCATTACCACCGAGTATCATCAAGATTGGGTAAAAAAATATTTGCTGGTATTTCGGCAACCCGTAATTTCTTGGGAGCTTGGCAAACCCTTTCAATGAAAGTTCTTTTCCACAGTCTCTGCTTAGGGCTACCTGAAGAGGAAACAAATCATAGAGACAAAACTGAGAACTCCTTTATTTTGTCAAGTTTCAAAGAGCTACTACAAACCATGTTGGATTTAGAGTTCCAAATTCATCTATCTATATAGGAGAGAACTGAGTGAAACCTAAAAATAAATACTGCTACTGTAAACGAACGCTTCAACCTAGAAGAACAAAATTTGGTGAGCCAAGTGTGATTTGTGTAGTGATCATTACCACCAAGTATCATCAAGATTGGGTAAAAAAATATTTGCTGGTATTTTGGAAACTCGTTATTTCTTAGAAGCTTGGCAACCCCTTTCAATGAAAGTGCTGTTCTACAGTTTGTGCCTAAGGCTACTTGGAGAGGAAACAAACCATAGAGATAAAACTGACAACTCCTTTATTTTGTCAAGTTTCAAAGAGCTACTACAAACCATATTGGATTTAGAGTTCCAAATTCATCTATCTATATAGGAGAGAACAGAGGGAAACCTAAAAATATAAACTGCTACTGTAAACGAACGCTTCAACCTAGAAGAACCAAATTTGGTGAGCCAAGTGGGATTTGTGTACTTGTCCTTACCACCAAGTATCATCAAGTTTGGGTGAAAAAATATTTGCTGGTATTTCGGAAACTCGTTATTTCTTAGAAGCTTGGCAACCACTCTCAATGAATGTGCTTTAACCAAGTCTGTGCCTAGGGCTATTTGAAGAGGAAAGAAACCATAGAGACAAAACTGAGAACTTTTTTATTATGTCAAGTTTCAAAGAGCTACTACAAACCATGTTGGATTTAGAGTTCCAAATTCATCTATCTATATAAGAGAGAACAGAGGGAAACCAAAAAAAAAAAAACTGCTACTGTAAACGAACGCTTCAACCTAGAAGAGCAAAATTTGGTGAGCCAAGTAGGATTTGTGTACTTGTCATTACTACCAAGTATCATCAAGATAGGGTGAAAAAATATTTGCTGGTATTTCGGAAAACCGTAATTTTTTGGGAGCTTGGCAAACCTTTCAATGAAAGTGCTTTTCCACAGTCTCTGCTTAGGGATACTTGATGAGGAAACAAATCATAGAGACAAAACTGAGAAATCCTTTATTTTGAAAGTTTCAAAGAGCTACTACAAACCATGTTGGACTTAGAGTTCCAAATTCATCTATGTATATAGGAGAGAACAGAGGGACACCTAAAAATATAAACTGCTACTATAAACGAAAGCTTCAACCTAGAAGAAACAAATTTGGTGAGTCAAGAGGAATTTGTGTACTGATCATTACCACCAGTATCATCAAGATTGGGTGAAAAAATATTTGCTGGCATTTTGGAAACTCGTTTTTTCTTAGAATCTTAAAAACAACTCTCAATGAAAGTGCTTTTCCACAGTCTGTGCCTAGGGCTACTTGAAGAGGAAACAAACCATAGAGACAAAACTGATATTTCCATTATTTTGTCACCTTTCAAAGAGCTACTACAAACCATGTTGGATTTAGTGTTTTAAATTCATCTATCTATCTTGGAGAGAACAGAATGAAACCTAAAATAAAAACAGCTACTGTAAACGAACGCTTCAACCTAGAAGAACAAAATTTGTTGAGCCAAGTGGGATTTGTGTACTTATCATTACCACCAAGTATCATCAAGATTGGGTGAAAAAATATTTGCTGGTATTTCAAAACTCGTAATTTCTTGGAAGCTTGGAAACCCCTTTCAACGAAAGTGCTTTTCCACAGTCTCTGCATAGGGCTACTTGAAGAGGAAACAAACCATAGAGACAAAACTGAGAACATTTTTATTTTGTCAAGTTTCAAAGAGCTACTACAAACCATGTTGGATTTAGAGTTCCAAATTCATCTATCTATATAGGAGCGAACAGAGGGAAACCTAAAAATAAAAACTGCTACTGGAAACGAACGCTTCAACCTAGAAGAACAAAATTTGGTGAGCCAAGTGTGATTTGTGTACTGATCATTACCACCAAGTATCATCAAGATTGGGTGAAAAAATATTTGCTGGTATTTCGGAAACTCGTTATTTCTTAGAAGCTTGGCAACCCCTTTCAATGAAAGTGCTGTTCTACAGTTTGTGCCTAGGGCTACTTGGAGAGGAAACAAACCATAGAGACAAAACTGAGAACTCCTTTATTTTGTCAAGTTTCAAAGAGTTACTACAAACCATGTTGGATTTAGAGTTCCAAATTCATCTACCTATATAGGAGCGAACAGAGGGAAACCTAAAAATAAAAACTGCTACTGGAAACGAACGCTTCAACCTAGAAGAACAAAATTTGGTGCGCCAAGTGGGATTTGTGTACTTGTCATTACCACCAAGTATCATCAAGATTGGGTGAAAAAATATTTGCTGGTATTTCGGAAACTCATTATTTCTTAGAAGCCTGGCAACCCCTCCCAGTGAAAGTGCTTTGCACTGTCTGTGCCTAGGACTACTTGAAGAGGAAACAAACATAGAGACAAAACTGAGAACTCCTTCATTTTGTCAAGTTTCAAAGAGCTACTACAAACCATGTTGGATTTAGAGTTCCGAATTCATCTATCTATATAAAAGAGAACAGAGTGAAACCAAAAAATAAAAACAGTTACTGTAAACGAACGCTTCAACCTAGAAGAACACAATTTGGTGAGCCAAGTGGTATTTGTGTACTGATCATTACCACCACCTATCATCAAGATTGGGTGAAAAAATATTTGCTGGTATTTCGGAAACTCGTTATTTTTTAGAAGCCTGGGAAACCCTCTCAATGAAAGTGCTTTTCCACAGTCTGTGCCTAGGGCTATTGAAGAGTAAACAAACCATAGAGACAAAACTGAGGTCTCCTTTATTTTATGAAGTTTAAAAGAGGTATACAAACCATGTTGGATTTAGAGTTCCACATTCATCTATCTATATAGAAGAGAACTGAGTGAAACCAAAAATAAAAACTGCTACTGTAAACGAACGCTTCAACCTCGAAGAACAAAATTTGTTGAGCCAAGTGGGATTTGTGTACTTGTCATTAACACCAAGTATCATCAAGATTGGGTGAAAAAATATTTGCTGGTATTTCAAAAACTCGTAATTTCTTGGAAGCTTGGAAACCCCTTTCAACGAAAGTGCTTTTCCACAGTCTCTGCTTAGGGCTACTTGAAGAGGAAACAAACCATAGAGACAAAACTGAGAACATTTTTATTTTGTCAAGTTTCAAAGAGCTACTACAAACCATGTTGGATTTAGAGTTCCAAATTCATCTATCTATATAGGAGCGAACAGAGGGAAACCTAAAAATAAAAACTGCTACTGGAAACGAACGCTTCAACCTAGAAGAACAAAATTTGGTGAGCCAAGTGTGATTTGTTTACTGATCATTACCACCAATTATCAACAAGTTTGGGTGAAAAAATATTTGCTGGTATTTCGCAAACTCGTTATTTCTTACAAGCTTGGCAACCCCTTTCCATGAAAGTGCTGTTCTACAGTTTGTGCCTAGGGCTACTTGGAGAGGAAACAAACCATAGAGACAAAACTGAGAACTCCTTTATTTTGTCAAGTTTCAAAGAGTTACTTCAACCCATGTTGGATTTAGAGTTCCAAATTCATCTACCTATATAGGAGCGAACAGAGGGAAACCTAAAAATAAAAACTGCTACTGGAAAAGAACGCTTCAACCTAGAAGAACAAAATTTGGTGCGCCAAGTGGGATTTGTGTACTTGTCATTACCACCAAGTATTATCAAGATTGGGTGAAAAAATATTTGCTGGTATTTCGGAAACTCATTATTTCTTACAAGCCTGGCAAACCCTCCAAATGAAAGTGCTTTGCACTGTCTGTGCCTAGGACTACTTGAAGAGGAAACAAACATAGAGACAAAACTGAGAACTCCTTCATTTTGTCAAGTTTCAAAGAGCTACTACAAACCATGTTGGATTTAGAGTTCCGAATTCATCTATCTATATAAAAGAGAACAGAGTGAAACCAAAAAATAAAAACAGTTACTGTAAACGAACGCTTCAACCTAGAAGAACACAATTTGGTGAGCCAAGTGGTATTTGTGTACTGATCATTACCACCACCTATCATCAAGATTTAGTGAAAAAATATTTGCTGGTATTTCGGAAACTCGTTATTTCTTAGAAGCTTGGCAACAACTCTCAATGATTGTGCTTTTCCCAAGTCTGTGCCTAGGGCTATTTGAAGAGGAAACAAACCATAGTGACAAAACTGAGAACTTTTTTATTTTGTCAAGTCTCAAAGAGCTACTACAAACCATGTTGGATTTAGAGTTCCAAATTCAGCTATCTATATAGGAGCGAACAGAGGGAAACCTAAAAATAAAAACTGCTACTGGAAACGAACGCTTCAACCTAGAAGAACAAAATTTGGTGAGCCAAGTGTGATTTGTGTACTGATCATTACCACCAATTATCAACAAGTTTGGGTGAAAAAATATTTGCTGGTATTTCGCAAACTCGTTATTTCTTACAAGCTTGGCAACCCCTTTCAATGAAAGTGCTGTTCTACAGTTTGTGCCTAGGGCTACTTGGAGAGGAAACAAACCATAGAGACAAAACTGAGAACTCCTTTATTTTGTCAAGTTTCAAAGAGTTACTACAAACCATGTTGGATTTAGAGTTCCAAATTCATCTACCTATATAGGAGCGAACAGAGGGAAACCTAAAAATAAAAACTGCTACTGGAAACGAACGCTTCAACCTAGAAGAACAAAATTTGGTGCGCCAAGTGGGATTTGTGTACTTGTCATTACCACCAAGTATTATCAAGATTGGGTGAAAAAATATTTGCTGGTATTTCGGAAACTCATTATTTCTTACAAGCCTGGCAACCCCTCCAAATGAAAGTGCTTTGCACTGTCTGTGCCTAGGACTACTTGAAGAGGAAACAAACATAGAGACAAAACTGAGAACTCCTTCATTTTGTCAAGTTTCAAAGAGCTACTACAAACCATGTTGGATTTAGAGTTCCGAATTCATCTATCTATATAAAAGAGAACAGAGTGAAACCAAAAAATAAAAACAGTTACTGTAAACGAACGCTTCAACCTAGAAGAACACAATTTGGTGAGCCAAGTGGTATTTGTGTACTGATCATTACCACCACCTAACATCAAGATTTAGTGAAAAAATATTTGCTGGTATTTCGGAAACTCGTTATTTCTTAGAAGCTTGGCAACCCCTCTCATTGAAAGTGGTCTTCCACAGTCTGTGCCTAGGGCTATTGAAGAGAAACAAACCATAGAGACAAAACTGAGAACTCCTTTATTTTGTCAAGTTTCAAAGAGCTACTACAAACCATGTTGGATTTAGAGTTCGAAATTCATCTATCTACATAGGAGAGAACAGAGGGAATCCTAAATATCAAACTGCTACTGTAGACGAAAGTTTCAACCTAAAAGAACAAAATTTGGTGAGCCAAATGGGATTTGTGTTCTGATCATTACCACCAAGTATCATCAAGATTGGGTGAAAAAATATTTGTAGGTATTTCGGAAACTCCTTATTTCTTAGAAGCTTGGCAACCCCTCTCAATGAAAGTACATTTCCACATTCTGTGCATAGGGCTACTTGAAAAATAAACAAACCATAGAGACAAAACTGAGAACTCCTTTATTTTGCCAAGTTTCAGAGAGCTACTACAAACATGTTGAATTTAGAGTTCCAAATTCATCTATCTATATAGAAGAGAACAGAGGGAAACCTAAATATAAAAACTGCTACTGTAAACGAACGCTTCAACCTAGAAGAACAAAATTTGGTGAGCCAAGTGGGATTTGTGTACTGATCATTACCACCACGTATTATCAAGAGTGGGTGAAAAAATATTTCCTGGTATTTCGGAAACTCGTAATTTTTTGGAAGCTTTTCAACCCTTTCAATGAAAGTGCTTTTCCACAGTGTCTACTTAGGGCTACTTGAAGAGGAAACAAACCATAGAGACAAAATTGCGAACTACGTTTTTTTGTGAAGTTTCAAAGAGCTACTACAAACCATGTTGTATTTAGAGTTCCAAATTCATCTATCTATATAGGAGAGAACAGAGAAAAACCTAAATACAAAAACTGCTACTGTAGATGAACGCTTCAACCTAGAAGAACAAAATTTGGTGAGCCAAGTGTGATTTGTGTACTGATCCTTACCACCAAGTATCATCAAGTTTGGGTGAAAAAATATTTGCTGGTATTTGTGAAACTCGTTATTTCTTAGAAGCTTGGCAACCCCTCTCGATGAAAGTGCTTTTCCACAGTCTGTGCCTAGGGCTACTTGAAGCGGAAACAACCCATAGAGACAAAACTGAGAACTCCTTTATTTTGTCACGTTTCAAAGAGTTACTACAAACCATGTTGCATTTAGAGTTTCAAATTCATCTATCTATATAGGAGAGAACAGAGTGAAACCAAGAATAAAAACTGCACCTGTAAATGAACGCTTCCACCTAGAAGAACAAAACTTGGTGAGCCAAGTGGGATTTGTGTACTTGTCATTACCACCAAGTATCATCAAGATTGGGTGAAAAAATATTTGCTGGTATTTCGGAAACTCGTTATTTCTTGGAAGCTTGGCAAACCCTTTCAATGAAAGTGCTTTTCCACAGTCTCTGCTTAGGGCTACTTGAAGAGGAATCAAACCATAGAGACAAAACTGAGAACTACTTTTTTTTGTCAAGTTTCAAAGTACGTCTACAAACCATGTTGGATTTAGAGTTCCAAATTCATCTGTCTATATAGGGGACAACAGCGTGAAACCTAAAAATAAAAACTGCTACTGTAAACGAACGCTTCAAAATAGAAGAACAAAATTTCGTGAGCCAAGTGGGATTTGTGTACTTGTCATTAGCACCACGTATCATCCAGCTTGGGTGAAAAAATATTTGCTGGTATTTCGGAAAATCGTAATTTCTTGGAAGCTTGGCAACCCCTTTCAATGAAAGTGCTTTTCCACAGTCTCTGCTTAGGGCTACTTGAAGAGGAAACAAACCATAGAGACAAAACTGAGAACTCCTTTATTTTGTCAAATTTCAAAGAACTACTACAAACCATGTTGGATTTAGTGTTCCAAATTCATCTATCTACATAGGAAAGAACAGAGTGAAACCTAAACATAAAAACTGCTACTGTAGACGAACGCTTCAACCTAGAAGAACAAAATTTGGTGAGCCAAGTAGGATTTGTGTAACGATCATTACCACCATGTATCATCCAGATTGGGTGAAAAAATATTTGCTGGTATTTCGGAATCTCGTTATTTCTTAGAAGCTTGGGAAACCCTCTCAATGAAAGTGCTTTTCCACAGTCTCTGCTTAGGGATACTTGAAGAGGAAACAAACCATAGAGACAAAATTGTGAACTACGTTCTTTTGTCAAGTTTCAAAGAGCTACTACAAACCATGCTGGATTTAGAGTTCCAAATTCATCTATCTATATATGAGAGAACAATGAAAAACCTAAATATAAAAACTTATACTGTAGACGAACACTTCAACTTAGAAGAAGAAAATTTGGTGAGCCTAGTGGGATTTCTCTACTGATCATTACCAGCAAGTATCATCAAGATTGGGTGAAAATATATTTGCTGGTATTTAGGAAAATCGTTATTTCTTAGAATCTTGGCAACCCCTCTCAATGAAAGTGCTTTTCCACAATTTGTGCCTAGGGCTACTTGAAGAGGAAATAAATCGTAGAGACAAAACTGATAACTACTTTTATTTGTCAAGTTTTAAAGAGCTACTACAAACCATGTTGGATTTAGAGTTCTAAATTCATCTATCTATATAGGAGAGAACAGAGAAAAACCTAAATACAAAAACTGCTACTGTAGACGAACGCTTCAACCTAGAAGAACAAAATTTGGTGAGCCAAGTGGGATTTGTGTACTGATCCTTACAACGAAGTATCATCAAGATTGGGTGAAAAAATATTTGCTGGTATTTCTGAAACTCGTTATTTCTTAGAAGCTTGGCAACCCCTCTCAATGAAAGTGCTTTTCCACAGTCTGTGCCTAGGGCTACTTGAAGAGGAAACAACCCATAGAGACAAAACTGAGAACTCCTTTATTTTGTCACGTTTCAAAGAGTTACTAAAAACCATGTAGGATTTAGAGTTTCAAATTCATCGATCTATATAGGAGAGAACAGAGGGAAACCTAAATATAAAACTGCTACTGTAGACGAACGCTTCAACCTAGGAGAACAAAATTTGGTGAGCCAAGTGGGATTTGTGTACTGATCATTACCACCAAGTATCATCAATTGGGTGAAAAAATATTTGCTGGTATTTCGGAAGGTTGTTATTTCTTAGAAGCTTGGCAACCCCTCTCAATGAAAGTGCTTTTCCACATTCAGTGCCTACGGCTATTGAAGAGGAAACAAACCATAGAGACAAACTGAGAACTCCTTTAGTTTGTCAAGTTTCAAAGAGCTTCTACAAAACATGTTGGATTTAGTGTTCCAAATTCATCTATCTATACAGGAGAGAAAAGAGTGAAACCTAAAAATAAAAACTGCTACTGTAAACGAACGCTTCAAACTAGAACAAAATTTGGTGACTCAAGTGGGATTTGTGTACTTGTCATTACCACCACGTATCATCAAGATTGGGTGAAAAAATATTTGCTGGTATTTCGGAAACTCGTTATTTCTTAGAAGCTTGGGAAACCCTCTCAATGAAAGTGCTTTCCCACAGTCTCTACTTAGGGATACTTGAAGAGGAAACAAACCATAGAGACAAAATTGTGAACTACGTTCTTTTGTCAAGTTTCAAAGAGCTACTACAAACCATGTTGGATTTAGAGTTCCAAATTCATCTATCTATATAGGAGAGAACAGAGAAAAACCTAAATATAAAAACTGATACTGTAGACGAACACTTCAACCTAGAAAAAGAAAATTTGGTGAGCCTAGTGGGATTTCTCTACTGATCATTACCAGCAAGTATCATCAAGATTGGGTGAAAAAATATTTGCTGGTATTTCGGAAAATCATTATTTCTTAGAATCTTGGCAACCCCTCTCAATGAAAGTGCTTTTCCACAATCTGTGCCTAGGGCTACTTGAAGAGGAAATAAATCGTAGAGACAAAACTGATAACTACTTTTTTTTGTCAAGTTTCAAAGAGCTACTACAAACCATGTTGGATTTAGAGTTCTAAATTCATCTATCTATATAGGAGAGAACAGAGAAAAACCTAAATACAAAAACTGCTACTGTAGACGAACGCTTCAACCTAGAAGAACAAAATTTGGTGAGCCAAGTGGGATTTGTGTACTGATCCTTACAACCAAGTATCATCAAGATTGGGTGAAAAAATATTTGCTGGTATTTCTGAAACTCGTTATTTCTTAGAAGCTTGGCAACCCCTCTCAATGAAAGTGCTTTTCCACAGTCGGTGCCTAGGGCTACTTGAAAAGGAAACAACCCATAGAGACACAACTGAGAACTCCTTTATTTTGTCACGTTTCAAAGAGTTACTAAAAACCATGTAGGATTTAGAGTTTCAAATTCATCGATCTATATAGGAGAGAACAGAGGGAAACCTAAATATAAAACTGCTACTGTAGACGAACGCTTCAACCTAGAAGAACAAAATTTGGTGAGCCAAGTGGGATTTGTGTACTGATCATTACCACCAAGTATCATCAATTGGGTGAAAAAATATTTGCTGGTATTTCGGAAGCTTGTTATTTCTTAGAAGCTTGGCAACCCCTCTCAATGAAAGTGCTTTTCCACATTCAGTGCCTATGGCTATTGAAGAGGAAACAAACGATAGAGACAAACTGAGAACTCCTTTAGTTTGTCAAGTTTCAAAGAGCTTCTACAAAACATGTTGGATTTAGTGTTCCAAATTCATCTATCTACACAGGAGAGAAAAGAGTGAATCCTAAAAATAAAAACTGCTACTGTAAACGAACGCTTCAAACTAGAACAAAATTTGGTGAGCCAAGTGTGATTTGTGTACTTGTCATTACCACCACGTATCATCAAGATTGCGTGAAAAAATATTTGCTGGTATTTCGGGAACTCGTAATTTCTTGGAAGCTTGGCAACCCCTTTCAATGAAAGTGCTTTTCCACAGTCTCTGCTTAGGGCTACGTGAAGAGGAAACAAACCATAGAGACAAAACTGAGAACTCCTTTATTTTGTCAAGTTTCAAAGAGCTTCTACAAACCATGTTGGATTTAGAGTTCCAAATTCATCTATCTAATTGGAGAGAACAGAGGGAAAAATAAAAATAAAAACTGCTACTGTACACGAACGCTTCAAACTAGAAGAACTAAATTTGGTGAGTCAAGTGGGATTTCTGTACCGATCATTACTACCAAGTATCAACAACATTGGGTGAAAAAATATTTGCTGGTATTTCGGAAACTCGTAATTTCTTGGAAGCATGGCAACCCCTTTCAATGAAAGTGCTTTTTCACAGTCTGTGCTTAGGTCTACTTGAAGAGGAAACAAACCATAGAGACAAAACTGAGAACTACTATTTTTTTGTCAAGTTTCAAAGAGCGAACACAAACCATGTTGGATTTAGAGTTCCAAATTCATCTATCTATATAGGAGAGAACAGTGGGAAACCTAAATATAAAAACTGCTACTGTAGACGAACGCTTCAACCTAGAAGAACAAAATTTGGTGAGCCAAGTTTGATTTGTGTACTGATCATTACCAACAAGTCTCATCTACATAACGTGAAAAAATATTTGCTGGTATTTCGGAAACTCGTTATTTTTTAGAAGATTGGCAACAACTCTCAAAGAAAGTGCTTTTCCACAGTCTGTGCCTAGGGCTACTTGTAGAGGATACAAACCATAGAGACAAAACTGAGAACTCCTTTATTTTGTCAAGTTTCAAAGAGCTACTACAAACCATGTTGGATTTAGAGTTCCAAATTCATCTATCTATGTAGTAGAGAACAGAGGGATACCTAAAACTATAAACTGCTACTGTAAGGGAACGCTTCAAACTAGAAAAACAAAATTTGGTGAGTCTAGTGGGATTTGTGTTTTGATCATTACCACCACGTATCATCAAGATTGGATGAAAAAAAATTTGCTGGTTCGGAAACTCGTTATTTCTTGGAAGGTTGGCAACCCCTCTCAATGAAAGTGCTTTTCCACAGTCTGTGCCTAGGGCTACTTTAAGAGGAAACAAACCATAGAGACAAAACTTAGAACTCCTTTATTTTGTCAAGTTTCAAAGAGCTACTACAAACCATGTTGCATTTAGAGTCCAAATTCATCTATCTATATAGGAGAGAACAGAGGGAAACCTACATATAAAAACTGTTACTGTAGACGAACGCTTCAACCTAGAAGAAATAAATTTGGTGAGCCAAGTGGGATTTGTGTCCTGATCATTAACACCAAGTATCATCAAGATTGGGTGAAGAACTATTTGCTGGTATTTCAGAAACTCGTTATTTCTTAGAAGCCTGGCAACCCCTCTCAATGAAAGTGCTTTTCCACAGTCTGTGCTGAGGGCTACTGGAAGAGGAAACAAACCATAGAGGCAAAACTGAGAACTATTTTATTTTGTTCAGTTTCAAAGAGCTACTACAAACCATGTTGGATTCAGAGTTCCAAATTCATCTATCTATATAGGAGAGAACAGAGGGTAAGCTAAAAATATAAACAGCTACTGTAAACAAACACTTCAACCTAGAAGAACAAAATTTGGTGAGTAAAGTGGGATTTGTTTACCGATCATTACACCAAGTATCATCAAGATTGGGTGAAAAAATATTTGCTGGTGTTTCGGAAACTCGTTATTTCTTGGAAGCTTTGCATTCCCTTTCAATGCAAGTGCTTTCTACAGTCTGTGCCTAGGGCTATTGAAGAGGAAACAAACCATAGAGACAAAACTGAGAACTCCTTTATTTTATCAACATTCAAAGAGCTACTAGAAACCATGTTGGATTTAGAGTTCCAAATTCATCTATATATATATATATATATATAAGAGAGAACAGAGTGAAACCCAAAAATAAAAACTGCTACTGTAAACCAACGCTTCAAACTATAAGAACAAAATTTTGTGAGCCAAGTGGGATTTGTGGACTTGTCATTTCCACGAGGTATCATCAAGATTTGGTGAAAAAATATTTTCTGATATTCGGAAACTCAAAATTTCTTGGAAGCTTGGCAACCCATTTCAATGAAAGTGCTTTTCCACAGTCTCTGCTTCGGGCTACTTTAAGAGGAATCAAACCATAGAGACAAAACTGAGAACTGCTTTATTTTGTCAAGTTTCAAAGAGCTACTACAAACCATGTTGGATTTAGTGTTCCAAATTTATCTAATTATATAGGAGAGAACAGAGGGAAACCTAAATATAAAAACTGCTTCTGTAGACGAACGCTTCAACGTAGAAGAACAAAATTTGGTGAGTCAAGTGGGATTTGTGTACGGATCATTACTACCAAGTATCATCAAGATTGGGTGGAAAAATATTTGCTGGTATTTCGGAAACTCGTTATTTCTTGGAAGCTTGGCAACCCCTTTCAAAGAAAGTGCTTTTCCACAGTCTCTGCTTAGGGCTACTTGAAGAGGAAACAAACCATAGAGACAAAACTGAGAACTACATTTTTTTTGTCAAGTTTCAAAGAGCTACTACTAACCATGTTGGATTTAGAGTTCCAAATTCATCTATCTATAAAGGAGAGAACAGAGGGAAACCTAAATATAAAAACGACTACTGTAAACGAACGCTTCAAACTAGAAGAACAAAATTTGGTGAGCCAAGTGGGATTTGTGTACTTGTCATTACCACCACGTATCATCAAGATTGGATCAAAAAATATTTGCTGGAATTTCGAAAACTCGTAATTTCTTGGAAGCTTTGCAACCTGTCTCAATTAAAGTGCTTTTCCACAGTCTGTGCATAGGGCTACTTGAAGAGGAAACAAACCAGAGAGACAAAACTGAGAACTACTTTATTTTGACAAGTTTCAAAGAGCTACTACTAACCATGTTGGATTTAGAGTTCCAAATTCATCTATCTATATAGGAGAGAACAGAGTGAAACTTAAAAATATAATCTTTTACTGTAAACGAACGCTTCAACCTAGAAGAACAAAATTTGGTGAGTCAAGTGGGATTTGTGTACTTGTCATTACCACCATGTATCATCCAGTTTGGGTGAAAAAATATTTGCTGGTATTTCGGAAACTCATAATTTCTTGGATGCTTGGCAACCACTTTCAATCAAAGTGCATTTCCACAGTCTCTGCTTAGGGCTACTTGAAGAGGAAACAAATTATAGAGACAAACACGAGAACTCCTTTATTTTGGCAAGTTTCAAATAGCTACTAAAACCATCTTGGATTTAGAGTTCCAAATTCATCTATCTATATATGAGAGAACAGAGGGAAACCAAAAATAAAAACTGCTACCGTAAACGAACGCTTCAACCTAGAAGAACAAAATTTGGTGAGCCAAGTGGGATCTGTGTACCCATCATTAACCACTACGTATCATCAAGATTGGGTGAAAAAATATTTGCTGGTAATTCGGAAACTCATAATTTCTTGGAAGCTTGGCAACGCCTTTCAATGAAAGTGCTTTTCCACAGTCTCTGCTTAGGGCTACTTGAAGAGTAAACAAATCATAGAGACAAAACTGAGAATTCCTTTATTTTGTCAAGTTTCAAAGAGCTACTACAAACCATGTTGGATTTAGACTTCCAAATTCATCTATCTATATAGGAGAGAAGAGAGTGCAACCTAAAAATATATACTGCTACTGTAAAAGAAAGCTTCAACTTAGAAGACCAAAATTTGGTGAGTCAAGTGGGATTTGTGTACCGATCATAACCACCATGTATCATCAAGATTGGGTGAAAAATTATTTGCTGGTTTTTCGGAAACTCGTTATTTCTTTGAAGCTTGGCAACCCCTCTCAATGAAAGTGCATTTCCACAGTCTGCGCCTTGGGCTACTTGAAGGGGAAACAAAACATAGAGACAAAACTGAGAACTCCTTTATTTTGTCAAGTTTCAAAGAGCTACTACAAACCATGTTGGATTTAGAGTTCCAAATTCATCTATGTATATAGGAGAGAACAGAGTGAAACCAAAAATAAAAACTGCACTGTAAACGAACGCTTCCTCCTAGAAGAACAAAATTTTTAGAGGCAAGTGGAATTTGTGTACTTGTCATTACCACCACGTATCATCAAGATTGGGTGAAAAAATATTTGCTGCTATTTCTGAAACTCGTAATTTATAGGAAGCTTGGCAACCCTATTTAATGAAAGTGCTTTTCCACAGTCTCTGCTTAGGGCTAATTGAAGAAAAAACAAACCATACAGACAATACTGAGAACTACATTTTTTTGTCAAGTTTCAAAGAGCGACTACACACCATGTTGGATTTAGAGTTCCAAATTAATCTATCTATATAGGAGAGAACCGAGGAAAACCTAAATATAAAAACGACTACTGTAGACGAACGCTTCAACCTAGAATAACAAAATTTGGTGAGCCAAGTGGGATTTGTGTACTGATCATTACCAACAAGTATCATCAAGATTGGATGAAAAAGTATTTGCTGGTATTTCGGAAACTCGTAATTTCTTGGAAGCTTGGCAACCCCTTTCAATGAAAGTGCTTTTCCACAGTTTCTGCATAGGGCTACTTGAAGATTAAACAAATAATAGAGACAAAACTTAGAATTCCTTTATTTTGTCAAGTTTCAAAGAGCTACTACAAACCATGTTGGATTTAGAGTTCCAAATTCATTTATCTATATAGGAGAGAACAGAGGGAACCCTGAGAATATAAACTGCTACTGTAAACGAACGCTTCAAACTAAAAGACCAAAATTTGGTGAGTCAAGTGGGATTTGTGTTCCGATCATTAAAACCAAGTATCATCAAGATTGGGAGAAAAAATACATGCTGGTATTTCTGAAACTCGTAATTTCTTGGAAGCTTGCAACCCCTTTCAATGAAAGTGCTTTTCCACAGTCTCTCCTTAGGGCTACTTGAAGAGGAAACAAATTATAGAGACAAAACTGAGAACTCCATTATTTTGTCAAGTTTCAAAGAGCTACTACAAACCATGTTGGATTTAGAGTTCCAAATTCATCTATCTACATAGGAGAGAACAGAGTGAAACCTAAACATAAAAACTGCTACTGTAGACGAACGCTTCAACCTAGAAGAACATAATTTGGTGAGCCAAGTGGTATTTGTGTACTGATCATTACCACCAAGTTTCATCAAGATTGGGTGAAAAAATATTTGCTGGTATTTCGGAAACTCGTTATTTTTTGAAGCTTGGCCACCACTCTCAATGAAAGTGCTTTTCCACAGTCTGTGTCTAGGGCTACCTGAATAGTAAACAAACCATTGAGACAAAAGTGAGAACTCCTTTATTTTGTCAACTTTCAAAGTGCTACTACAAACCATGTTGGATTAAGTGTTCCAAATTCATCTATCTATATAGGAGAGAACAGAGGGAAAACTAAAAATAAGAACTGCTCCTGTAAACGAACGCTTCAACCTAGAGGAGAAAAATTTGGTGAGCCAAGTAGGAATTGTGTAATGATCATTACCACCACGTATCATCAAGATTGGGTGAAAAAATATTTGATGGTATTTCGTAAATTCGTAATTTCTTGGAAGCTTGGCAACACCTTTCAATGAAAATGCTTTTCCACAATCTCTGTATGGTCTACTTAAAGAGAAAACAAATTATAGAGACAAAACTGAGAACTCCTTTATTTTGTCAAGTTTCAAAGAGCTACTACAAACCATGTTGGATTTAGAGTTCCAAATTATCTATCTACATAGAAGAGAAAATAGTGAAACCTAAACATAAAAACTCATACTGTAGATGAACGCTTCAACCTAGAAGAACAAAATTTGGTGAGCCATGTGGGATTTGTGTACCGATCATTACCACCATGTATCATCAAGATTGGGTGAAAAAATATTGGCTGGTGTTTCAGAAACTCGTTATTTCTTGGAAGCTTGGCAACCCTTTTTAATTAAAGTGCTTTTCCACAGTCTCTGCTTAGGGCTAATTGAAGAAAAAACAAACCATAGAGACAAAACTGAGAACTACATTTTTTTGTCAAGTTTCAAAGAGCAACTACAAACCATGTTGGATTTAGAGTTCCAAATTAATCTATCTATATAGGAGAGAACAGAGGAAAACCTAAATATATAAACGACTACTGTAGCCGAACGCTTCAACCTAGAAGAACAAAATTTGGTGAGCCAAATTGGAGTTGTGTACTTGTCATTACCACCACGTATCATCAAGATTGGGTAAAAAAATATTTGCTGGTATTTCGGAAACTCGTTATTTCTTAGAAGCTTTGCAACCTCTCTCAATGAAAGTGCTTTTCCACAGTCTGTGCCTAGGGCTACTTGAAGAGGAAACAAATCATAAAGACAAAACTGAGAACTAGTTTTTTTTTCAAGTTTCAAAGAGCTACTACAATCCATGGTTGATTTAGAGTTCCAAAGTCATCTATCTACATAGGAGAGAACACAGGGAAACCTAAAAATAAAAACTGCTACTGTCAACGAATGCTTCAACCTAGAAGAACTAAATTTGGTGACCCAAGTGGGATTTGTGTACTTGTCATTAAAACCAAGTATCATCAAGATTGGGTTAAAAAATATATGCTGGTATTTCGGAAACTCGTAATTTCTTGGAAATTTGGCAACCCATTTCAATGAAAGTGCTTTTCCAAAGTCTCTGCTTTGGGCTACTTGAAGAGGACACAAATTATAGAGACAAAGCTGAGAACTCTTTTATTTTGTCAAGTTTCAAAGAGCTACTAGAAACCATGTTGGATTTAGAGTTCCAAATTCATCTATCTATATCGGAGAGAACAGAGTGAAACCTAAAAATAAAAACTGCTACTTGAAACGAACGCTTCAACCTAGAAGAACAAAATTTGATGAGCCAAGTGGGATTTGTTTACTTGTCATTACCACCAAGTATCATCAAGATTCGGTGAAAATATGTATGCTGGTATTTCGAAAAATCGTTATTTCTTAGAAGCTTGGCAACCCCTTTCAATGAAAGTGCTTTTCCAAAGTCTCTGCTTAGGGCTACTTGAAGAGGACACAAATTAGAGAGACAAAGCTGAGAACTCTTTTATTTCGTCAAGTTTCAAAGAGCTACTACAAACCATGTTGGATTTAGAGTTCCAATTCATCTATCTATATAGGATAGAACAGATGGAAACCTAAAAATAAAAACTGCTACTGTAAACAACGCTTCAACTTAGAAGAACAAAATTTGGTGAGCCAAGTGGGATTTGTGTACTTGTCATTACTACCACGTATCATCCAGACTGGGTGAAAAAATATTTGCTGGTATTTCGGAAACTCATAATTTCTTGTTAGCTTGGCAACCCCTGTCAATGAAAGTGCTTTTACACAGTCTTTCTTAGGGCTACTTGAAGAGGAAAGAAATTATAGAGACAAAACTGAGAACTCCTTTATTTTGTCAAGTTTCAAAGAGCTACTACAAACCATGTTGGATTTAGAGTTCCAAATTCATCTATCTATATAGGAGAGAACAGAGGAAAACCTAAAAATAAAAACTGCTACAGTAAATGAACGCTTCAACCTAGAAGAAAAAAATTTGGTGAGCCAAGTGGGATTTGTGTACCGATCATTACAACCACGTATCAACAAGATTGGGTGAAAAAATATTTGCTGGTATTTCGGAAACTCGTAATTTCTTGGAAGCTTGGCAACCCCTTTCAATGAAAGTGCTTTTCCACAGTCTCTGCTTAGGGCTACTAGAAGAGGAATCAAATCATAAAGACAAAACTGAAAACTAGTTTTTTTTTTCAAGTTTCAAAGAGCTACTACAAACCTTGGTTGATTTAGAGTTCCAAAGTCATCTATCTATATAGGAGAGAACAGAGGGTAACCTAAAAATAAAAACTGCTACTCTAAACGAACGCTTCAACCTAGAAGAACAAAATTTGGTGAGCCAAGTGGGATTTGTGTACTTGTCATTACCACCAAGTATCATCAAGATTGGGTGAAAAAATATTTGCTGGTATTTCGGAAACTCGTTATTTCTTAGAAGCTTGGCAACCCCACTCAATGAAATTGATTTTCCACTGTCTGTGCCTAGGGCTACTTGACGAGGAAACAAATCATAGAGACAAAACTGAGAACTCCTTTATTTTGTCAAGTTTCAAAGAGCTACTAGAAACCATGTTTTATTTAGGGTTCCAAATTCATCTATCTATATAGGAGAGAACATAGTGAAACCTAAAAATAAAAACTCATATTGTAAACGAACGCTTCAACCTAGAAGAACAAAATTTGTTGAGCCAAGTCAAATTTGTGTACTTGTCATTACCCCCACGTATCATCAAGATTGGGTGAAAAAATATTTGCTGGTTTTTCGGAAACTCGTTATTTCTTAGAACCTTGGCAACACCTCTCAATGAAAGTGCTTTTCCACAGTCTGTGCCTAGGGCTACTTGAAGGGGAAACAAACCATAGAGACAAAACTGAGAACTCCTTTATTTTGTCAAGTTTCAAAGATCTACTACAAACCATGTTGGATTTAGAGATCCAAATTCATCTATCTATATAGGAGAGAACAGAGGAAAACCTAAAAATAAAAACTGCTACAGTAAATGAACGCTTCAACCTAGAAGAACAAAATTTGGTGAGCCAAGTGGGATTTGTGTACCGATCATTACCAACACGTATCAACAAGATTGGGTGAAAATATATTTGCTGGTATTTCGGAAACTCGTAATTTCTTGGAAGCTTGGCAACCCCTTTCAATGAAAGTGCTTTTCCACAGTCTCTGCTTAGGGTTACTTGAATAGGAAACAAATCATAAAGACAAAACTGAGAACTAGTTTTTTTTTTCAAGTTTCAAAGAACTACTACAAACCATGGTTGATTTAGAGTTCCAAAGTCATCTATCTATATAGGAGAGAACACAGGGAAACCTAAAAATAAAAACTGCTACGGTCAACGAACGCTTCAACCTAGAAGAACTAAATTTGGTGACCCATGTGGGATTTGTGTACTTGTCATTAAAACCAAGTATCATCAAGATTGGGTTAAAAAATATATGCTGGTATTTCGGAAACTCGTAATTTCTTGGAAATTTGGCAACCCATTTCAATGAAAGTGCTTTTCCAAAGTCTCTGCTTTGGGCTACTTGAAGAGGACACAAATTATAGAGACAAAGCTGAGAACTCTTTTATTTTGTCAAGTTTCAAAGAGCTACTACAAACCATGTTGGATTTACAGTTCCAAATTCATCTATCTAGATAGGAATTAACAGAGTGAAACCTAAACATAAAAACTGTTACTGTAGACGAACACTTCAACCTAGAAGAACAAACATTGGTGAGCCAAGTGGGATTTGTGTACTGATCATTACCACCAATTATCATCAAGATTGGGTGAAACAATATTTGCTGGTATTTCAGAAACTCGTTATTTCTTAGAAGCTTGGCAACCCCTCTCAATGAAAGTGCTTTTCCACAGTCTCTGCCCAGGGCTACCTGAAGAGGAAACAAACCATAGATACAAAACTGAGAACTCCTTTATTTTGTCAAGTTTCAAAGAGCTACTAGAAACCATGTTGGATTTAGAGTTCCAAATTCATCTATCTATATAGGAGAGAACAGACTGAAACCTAAAAATAAAAACTGCTACTTGAAACGAACGTTTCAACCTAGAAGAACAAAATTTGGTGAGCCATGTGGAATTTGTGTACTTGTCATTACCATCACGTATCATCAAGATTGGGTGATAAAATATTTGCTGGTATTCGGAAACTCGTTATTTCTTGGAAGCTTGGCAACCTCTTTCAATGAAAGTGCTTATCCACAGTCTTTCTTAGGGCTCCTTGAAGAGTAAACAAATTATAGAGAACAAACTGAGAACTCCTTTATTTTGTCAAGTTTCAAAGAGCTACAACAAACCATGTTGGATTTTGAGTTCCAAATTCATCAATCTACATAGGAGAGAACAGAGTGAAACCTAAGAATAAAAACTGCTACTGTAGATGAACGCGTTAACCTAGAGGAAGAAAATTTGGTTAGCCAAGTGGGATTTGTGTACTGATCATTACCACCAAGTATCATCAAGATTGGGTGAAAAAATATTTGCTGGTATTTCGGAAACTCGTTATTTCTTACAAGCTTGGCAAACCCTCTCAATGAAAGTGTTTTTCCACAGTCTGTGCCTAGGGCTACTTGAAGAGGAAAAAAACCATAGAGACAAAACTCAGAACTCCTTTATTGTGTCAAGTTTTAAAGAGCTACTAGAAATCATGTTGGATTTAGAGTTCCAAATTCATCTATCTATATAGGAGAGAACAGAGTGAATCCTAAAAATAAAAACTGCTATTGTAAACGAACGCTTCAATATAGAAGAACAAAATTTGGTGAGCCAAGTGGGATTTGTGTACTTGTCATTACCACCAAGTATCATCAAGATTGGGTGAAAAAATATTTGCTGGAATTTCGGAAAATCGTTATTTCTTAGAAGCTTGGCAACCCCTCTCAAAGAAAGTGCTTTTCCACAGTCTGTGCCTAGGGATACTTGAAGGGGAATTAAACCATAAAGACAAAACTGAGAACTCCTTTATTTTGTCAAGTTTCAAAAAGCTTCTACAAACCATGTTGGATTTAGAGTTCCAAATTCATCTATCTATATAGGAGAGAACAGAGGGAAACCTAAAAATAAAAACTGCTACTGTAAACGAACGCTTCAACCTAGAAGAACAAAATTTGGTGAGCCAAGTGGGATTTGTGTAATTGTCATTACCACCAAGTATCATCAAGATTCGGCGAAAAAATATTTGTTGTTATTTCGGAAACTCGTATTTTCTTGGAAGATTGGCAACCCCTTTCAATGAAAGTGCTTTTCCAAAGTCTCTGCTTTGGGCTACTTGAAGAGGAAACAAATTATAGAGACAAAGCTGAGAACTCTTTTATTTTGTCAAGTTTCAAAGAGCTACTACAAACCATGTTGGATTTAGAGTTCCAAATTCATCTATCTATATAGGATAGAACAGATGGAAACCTAAAAATAAAAACTGCTACTGTAAACAACGCTTCAACCTAGAAGAACAAAATTTGGTGAGCCAAGTGGGATTTGTGTACTTGTCATTACCACCACGTATCATCCAGACTGGGTGAAAAAATATTTGTTGGTATTTCAGAAACTCATAATTTCTTGTTAGCTTGGCAACCCCTGTCAATGAAAGTGCTTTTACACAGTCTTTCTTAGGGCTACTTGAAGAGGAAAGAAATTATAGAGACAAAACTGAGAACTCCTTTATTTTGTCAAGTTTCAAAGAGCTACTACAAACCATGTTGGATTTAGAGTTCCCAATTCATCTATCTACATAGGAGAGAACAGAGTGAAACCTAAACATAAAAACTGCTACTCTAGACGAACGCTTCAACCTAGAAGAACATAATTTGGTGAGCCAAGTGGGATTTGTGTACTGATAATTACCACCAATTATCATCAAGATTGGGTGAAATAATATTTGCTAGTATTTTAGAAACTCGTTATTTCTTAGAAGCTTGGCAACCCCTCTCAATGAAAGTGCTTTTCCACAGTCTCTGCCCAGGGCTACCTGAAGAGGAAACAAACCATAGATACAAAACTGAGAACTCCTTTATTTTGTCAAGTTTCAATGAGCTACTAGAAACCATGTTGGATTTAGAGTTCCAAATTCATCTATCTATATAGGTGAGAACAGAGTGAAACCTAAAAATAAAAACTGCTACTTGAAACGAACGCTTCAACCTAGAAGAACAAAATTTGGTGAGCCATGTGGGATTTGTGTACTTGTCATTACCATCACGTATCATCAAGATTGGGTGATAAAATATTTGCTGGTATTTCGGAAACTCATTATTTCTTGGAAGCTTGGCAACCTCTTTCAATGAAAGTGCTTATCCACAGTCTTTCTTAGGGCTCCTTGAAGAGTAAACAAATTATAGAGAACAAACTGAGAACTCCTTTATTTTGTCAAGTTTCAAAGAGATACAACAAACCATGTTGGATTTTGAGTTCCAAATTCATCTATCTACATAGGAGAGAACAGAGTGAAACCTAAGAATAAAAACTGCTACTGTAGACGAACGCGTTAACCTAGAGGAAGAAAATTTGGTTAGTCAAGTGGGACTTGTGTACTGATCATTACCACCAAGTATCATCAAGATTGGGTGAAAAAATATTTGCTGGTATTTCGGAAACTCGTTATTTCTTACAAGCTTGGCAAACCCTGTCAATGAAAGTGCTTTTCCTCAGTCTCTGCTTAGGGCTACTTGAAGGGGAAACAAATCATAGAGATAAAACTGAGAACTCCTTTATTTTGTCAAGTTTCAAAGAGCTACTACAAACCAGGTTGGATTTAGAGTTCCAAATTCATCTATCCATATAGGAGAGAACATAGTGAAACCTAAAAATAAAAACTGCTATTGTAAACGAACGCTTCAACCTAGAAGAACAAAATTTGTTGAGCCAAGTAAAATTTGTGTACTTGTCATTACGACCACGAATTATCAAGATTGGGTGAAAAAATATTTGCTTGTTTTTCTGAAACTCCTTATTTCTTAGAAGCTTGGCAACACCTCTGAATGAAAGTGCTTTTCCACAGTCTGTGCCTAGGGCTACTTGAAGGGGAAACAAACCATAGAGACAAAACTGAGAACTTTTTTATTTTGTCAAGTTTCAAAGTGCTACTACTAACCATGTTGGATTTAGAGTTCCAATTTCATCTATCTATATAGGAGAGAACAGAGGAAAACCTAAAAATAAAACCTGCTACAGTAAATGAACGCTTCAAACTAAAAGAACAAAATTTGGTGAGACAAGTGGGATTTGTGTACCGATCATTACCACCACGTATCATCAAGATTCGGTGAAAAAAATATTTGCTGGTGTTTCGGAAACTCGTTATTTCTTGGAAGCTTGGCAACCCCTTTCAATGAAAGTGCTTTTCCACAGTCTCTGCTTAGGGCTACTTGAAGAGGAAAGAAATCATAAAGACAAAACTGAGAACTAGTTTTTTTTTTCAAGTTTCAAATAGCTACTACAAACCATGGTTGATTTAGAGTTCCAAAGTCATCTATCTATATAGAAGAGAACAGAGGGAAACCTAAAAATAAAAACTGCTACTGTAAACGAACGCTTCAACCTAGTAGAACAAAATTTGTTGAGCCAAGTGGGTTTTGTTTACTTGTCATTACCACAATGTATCATCCAGATTGGGTTAAAAAATATTTGCTGCTATTTCAGAAACTCGTAATTTCTTGGACGCTTGGCAAACCCTGTCAATGAAAGTGCATTTCCACAGTCTTTGCTTAGGGCTACTAGTAGGGGAAACAAACCATAAAGACAAAACTGAGAACTCCTTTATTTTGTTTAGTTTCAAAGAGCTACTACAAACCATGTTGGATTTAGGTTCCAAATTCATCTATCTATTATATAGGAGAGAACAGAGGGAAACCTAAAAATAAAAACTGCTACTGTAGATGAACGCTTAAACATAGAAGAACAGAATTTGGTGAGGGAAGTGGGATTTCTGTCCTGATCATTCCCACCAAGTATCATCAGGATTGGGTGAAAAAATATCTGCTGGTATTTAGGAAACTCCTTGTTTCTTAGAAGCTTGGCAACCCCTCTCAATGAAAGTGCTTTTCCACAGTCTGTGCCTAGGGCTACTTGAAGAGGAAATAAATCATAGAGACAAAACTGAGAACTACTTTATTTTGTCAAGTTTCAAAGGGCTACTACAAACCATGTTGGATTAAGAGTTCCAAATTATTCTATCTATATAGGAGAGAACAGAGTGAAACCTAAATATAAAAACTGCTACTGAAGACGAACGCTTCAAACTAGAAGAAGAAAATTTGGTGAGAGAAGTGGGGTTTGAGTACTTGTCATTACCAAGACGTATCATCAACTTCGGGTGAAAAAATATTTGCCGGTATTTCGGAAACGCGTAATTTCTTGGAAGCTTGGCAACCCCTTTCATTGAAAGTGGTTTTCCACAGTCATTGCTTAGGGCTACTTGAAGAGGAAACGAATTATAGAGACAAAACTGAGAACTCCTTTATTTGGTCAAGTTTCAAAGAGCTACTACAAACGACGTTGGATTTAGAGTTCCAAATTCATCTATCTATATAAGAGAGAACAGAGTGAAACCTACATATAAAATCTGCTACTGTACACGAACGCTTCAACATAGAAGAATACAATTTGGTGAGCCAAGTGGTTTTTGTGTACTGATCATTACCACCAAGTATCATTAAGACTGGGTGAAAAAATATTTGCTGGTATTTCGGAAAATCGTTATTTCTTAGAAGCTTGACAACCCCTCTCAATGTAAGTGCTTTTCCCAGTCTGTGCCTAGGGCTACATGAAGAGGAAACGAACCATAGAGACAAAACTGAGAACTGCTTTATTTTGCCAAGTTTCAAAGAGCTACTACAAACCATGTTGGATTTAGAGTTCCAAATTCATCTATCTATATAGGAGAGAACAGAGGGAAATATAAATATAAAAATTGCTACTGTAGACGAAGGCTTAAAACTAGAAGAACACAATGTGGTGAGCAAAGTGGGATTTATGTACTGATCATTACCACAACTATCATCAAGATTGGGTGAAAAAATATTTGCTGGTATTTCGGAAACTCGTTATTTCTTGGAAGCTTGGCAACCCCTCTCTGAAAGTGCTTTTCCACAGTCTGTGCCTAGGGCTACTTGAACAGGAAACAAACCATAGACAAAACTGAGAACTACTTTATTTTGTCAAGTTTCAAAGAGATACTACAAACCATGCTGGATTTAGAGTTCCAAATTGATCTATCTATATGAGAGAACAGATTGAAACCTACATATAAAAACTGCTACTGTAGACGAACGCTTCAACTTAAAAGAAAAAAATTTGGTGAGCCAAGTGGGATTTGTTTACTGATCATTACCACCACGTATCATCAAGATTGGGTGAAAAATATTTGCTGGTATTTCGGAAACTCGTAATCTCTTGGAAGCTTGGCATACCCTTTCAATGAAAGTGCTTTTCCACAGTCTCTGCTTTGGGCTACTTGAAGACAAAACAAATCATAGAGACAAAAGTGAGTACTCCTTTATTTTGTCAAGTTTCGAAAAGCTACTACAAACCATGTTGGATTTAGAGTTCCAAATTCATCTATCAATATAGGAGAGAACAGAGGGAAACCTAAAAATATTAACTGCTACTGTAAACGAACGCTTCAACCTAGAAGAACAAAATTTGGTGAGCCCAGTGGTATTTGTGTACTGATTATTACCACCAAGTATCATCAAGATTCGGTGAAAAAGTATTTGCTTGTATTTCGGAAACTCGTTATTTCTTGGAAGCTTGGCAACCGCTTTCAATGAAAGTGCTTTTCCACAGTCTGTGCCTAGGTCTACTTGAAAAGGAAACAAACCATAGAGACAAAACTGAGAACTACTTTATTTTGTCAAGTTTCAAAGAGCTACTACAAACGACTTTGGAGTTAGAGTTCCAAATTCATCTATCTATATAAGAGAGAACAGAGTGAAACGTACATATAAATCTGCTACTGTAGACGAACGCTTCAACCTAGAAGAACACAATTTGGTGAGCCAAGTGGTTTTTGTGTACTGATCATTACCACCAAGTATCATCAAGATTGGGTGAAAAAATATTTGCTGGTATTTCGGAAACTCGTTATTTCCTTAGAAGCTTGGCAACCCCTCTCAATGAAAGTGCTTTTCCACAGTCTGTGCCTAGGGCTACTTGAAGAGGAAACAAACCATAGAGACAAAACTGAAAAGTACTTTATTTGGTCAAGTTTCAAAGAGCAACTACAAACCATGTTGGATTTAGAGTTCCAAATTCATCTATCTATATAGGAGACAACAGAGTGAAACATAATATAAAAATTGCAACTGTAGACGAACGCTTAAAACTAGAAGAACACAATTTGGTGAGCCAAGTGGGATTCATGTACTGATCATTACCACCAAGCATCATCAAGATTGGGTGAAAAAATAATTGCAGGTATTTCAGAAACTCGTTATTTCTTGGAAGCTTGGCAACCCCTTTCAATGAAAGTGCTTTTCCACAGTCTGTGCCTAGGGCTACTTGAACAGGAAACAAACCATAGAGACAAAACTGAGAACTACTTTATTTTGTCATGTTTCAAAGAGCTACTACAAACCATGTTGGATTATAGTTCCAAATTGATCTATCTATATGAGAGAACAGAGTGAAACCTACATATAAAATCTGCTACTGTAGACGTACGCTTCAACCTAGAAGAACACAATTTAGTGAGCCAAGTGGGATTTGTTTACTGATCATTACCACCACGTATCATCAAGATTGGGTGAACAAATATATGCTGGTATTTGGGAAACTCGCTATTTCTTAGAAGCTCGTCAACCCCTCTCAATGAAAGTGCTTTTCCACAGTCTGTGCCTGGGCTACTGGAAGATGAAATAAACCATCGAGACAAAACTGAGAACTCGATTAGTTTGTCAAGTTTCAAAGAACTACTACAAACCATGTTGGATTTAGAGTTCCAAATTCATCTATATATATATAGGAGAGAACAGATTGAAACCTAAGTATAAAAACTGCTACTGTAGACGAACTCTTCAACCTAGAAGAAAATAATTTGGTGAGCCAAGTGGGATTTGTGTACTGATCATTACCACCAAGTAACATCAAGACTGGGTGAAAACATATTTGCTGGTATTTCGGAAACTCGTTATTTCTTAGAAGCTTGGCAACCCCTCTAAATGAAAGTGCTTTTCCACAGTCTGTGCCTAGGGCTACTTGAAGAGGAAACAACCATAGAGACAAAACTGAGAACTGCTTTATTTTGTCAAGTTTCAAAGAGCTACTACAAACCATGTTGCATTTAGTGTTCCAAATTCATCTATCTATATAGGAGACAACAGAGGGAAACCTAAATATAAAAACGACTACTGTGGACGAACGCTTCAACCTAGAAGAACAAAATTTGGTGAGCCAAGTGGGATTTGTGTAATCATCATTACCACCAAGTATCATCAAGATTGGGTGAAAAAATATTTGCTGGTATTTCGGAAACTCGTTATTTCTTAGAAGCTTGGCAACCCCTTTCAATGAAAGTGCTATTCCAAAGTCTGTGCCTAGGGCTGCTTGAAGAGGAAACAAACCATAGAGACAAAACTGAGAACTCCTTTATTTTGTCAAGTTTCAAAGAGCTACTACAAACCATGTTGGATTTAGAGTTCCAAATTCATCTATCTATATAGGAGAGAACAGAGTGAAATCTAAGAACAAAAACTGCTACTGTAAACGAACGCTTCAACCTAGAAAAACACAATTTGGTGATACAAGTGGGATTTTTGTTCTGATCATTATCACCAAGTATCATCAAGATTGCGTGAAAAAATATTTGGTGGGATTTCGGAAACTCGTAATTTCTTGGAAGCTTGGCAAACCCTTTCAATGAAAGTGCTTTTCCACAGTCTCTGCCTATGGCTACTAGAAGAGAAAACAAACCATAGAGACAAAACTGAGAACTACTTTTTTTTGTCAAGATTCAAAGAGCTACTACAAACCATGTTGAATTTAGAGTTCTAAATTCATCTATCTATATAGGAGAGAACAGAGGGAAACCTATATATAAAAACTGCTGCTGTAGACGAACGCTTCAACCTAGAAGAACACAATTTGGTGAGCCAATGGGATTTGTGTACTGATCATTACCACCAAGTATCATCAAGATTGGGTGAAAAAATATTTGCTGGTATTTCTGAAACTCGTTATTTCTGAGAAGCTTGGCAACCCCTCTCAATGAAATTGCTTTTCCACAGTCTGTGCCTAGGGCTACTTGAAGAGGAAACAAACCATAGAGACAAAACTGAGAACTACTTTATTTTGTCAAGTTTCAAAGCGCTACTACAAACCATGTTGGATTTAGAGTTCCAAATTTATCTATCTATATAGGAGAGAACAGAGTTAAACCTAAATATATATACTGCTTCTGTAAACGAACGCTTCAACCTAGAAGAACAAAATTTGGTGAGCCAGTGGGATTTATGTACTGATTATTACCACCAACTATCATCAAGATTGGGTGAAAAAATATTTGCTGGTATTTCGGAAACTCGTTATTTCTTAGAAGCTTGGCAACTCCTCTCAGTGAAAGTGCTTTTCCACAGTGTGTGCGTAGGTCTACTTGAAGAGGAAACAAACCTTAGCGACAAAACTGAGAACTCCTTTATTTTGCCAGGTTTCAAAGAGGTATTACAAACCATGCTGGATTTAGAGTTGAAAATTCATCTATCTATATAAGAGAAAACAGAGTGAAACCTACATATAAAAACTGCTACTGTAGACGAACGCTTCAACCTAGAAGAACAAAATTTGGTGAGTCAAGTGGGATTTGTGGACCGATCATTACCACCAAGTATCATCAAGATTGGGTGAAAAAATATTTGCTGGTATTTCAGAAACTCGTTATTTCTTGGAAGGCTGGCAAACCCTTTCAATCAAAGTGCTTTTCCACAGTCTGTGCCTGGGGCTACTTGAAGAGGAAACAAACCATACGAGACAAAACTGAGAACTCCTTTATTTTGTCAAGTTTCAAAGAGCTACTACAAACCATGTTGGATTTAGAGTTCCAAATTCATCTATCTATATAGGAGAGAACAGAGGGAATCCTATAAATAAAAACTGCTACTGTAAAGGAACGCTTCAACCTAGAAGAACAAAATTTGGTGAGCCAAGTGGGATTTGTGTACCGATCATTACCACCACATAACATCAAGATTGGGTCAAAAAATATTTGCTGGTATTTCGGAAACTCGTAAGTTCTTGGAAGCTAGGCAACCCCTTTCAATGAAAGTGCTTTTGCACAGTCTCTGCTTAAGGCTACTGGAAGATGAAACAAACCATAGAGACAAAACTGAGAACTACTTTTTTTTGTCAAATTTCAAAGACCTACTACAAACCATGTTGGATTTAGAGTTCCAAATTCATTTATCTATATAGGAGAGAACAGAGTGAAACCTAAAAATAAAAACTGCTACTTGAAACGAACGCTTCAACATAGAAGAATAAAATTTGGTGAGCCATATGTGATTTGTGTACTTGTCATTACCACCACGTATCATCAAGATTGGGGGAAAAAATATTTGCTGGTATTTCGGAAACTCGTAATTTCTTGGAAGCTTGGCAACCCCTTTCAATGAAAGTGCTTTTCCACAGTCTCTGCTTAGGGCTACTTAAAGAGGAAACAAATCATAGAGACAAAACGGAGAACTACTTTTTTGTCAAGTTTCAAAGAGCGACTACAAACCATGTTGGATTTAGAGTTCCAAATTCATCTATCTATGTAGGAGAGAACAGAGGGAAACCTAAACTTAAAAACGACTACTGTAGATGAACGCTTCAACCTAGAAGAACAAAATTTGGTGAGCCAAGTGGGATTTGTGTACTTGTCATTACCACCACGTATCATCAAGATTGGGTAAAAAAAATATTTGCTGTTATTTCGGAAACTCGTTATTTCTTAGAAGCTTGGCAACCCCTCTCAACGAAAGTGCTCTTCCACAGTCTGTACCTAGGGCTACTTGAAGAGAAAACAAACAATAGAGACAAAACTGAGAACTACTTTATTTTGTCAAGTTTCAAAGAGCTACTACAAACGACTTTGGATTTAGAGTTAAAATTCATCTATCTATGTAAGAGAGAACAGAGTGAAACCTACATATATAATCTGCTACTATAGACGAACGCTTCAACCTAGAAGAACAGAATTTGGTGAGCCAAGTGGGATTTGTGTCCTGACCATTACCACCAAGTATCATCAAGATTGGGTAAAAAAATATTCGCTGGTATTTCAGAAACTCGTTATTTCTTAGAAGCTTGGCAACCCCTTTCATTGAAAGTGCTTTTCCACAGTCTCTGCTTAGGGCTACTTGAAGAGGAAACAAACCATAGAGACAAAACTGAGAACTACTTTTTTTTTGTCAAGTTTCAAGGAGCTACTACAAACCATGCTGCATTTAGAGTTCCAAAATCGTCTATCTATATAGGAGAGAAGAGAGTGAACCTAAAAATAAAAACTGCTACTTGAAACGAACGCTTCAGCCTAGAAGAATAAAATTTGGTGAGCCATGTGGGATTTGTGTACTTGTCATTACCACCACGTATGATCAAGATTGGGTAAAAAAATATTTGGTGGTATTTCGGAAACACGTTATTTCTTGGAAGCTTGGCAACCCCTTTCAATGAAAGTGCTTTTCCACAGTCTCTACTTAGTGCTACTTGAAGAGGAAACAAATTATACAGACAAACATGAGAACTCCTTTATTTTGTCAAGTTTCAAAGAGCTACCACAAACCATGTTGGATTTAGAGTTCCAAATTCATCTATCAACATAGGAGAGAACAGAGTGAAACCTAAATATAAAAACTGCTATTGTAGACGAACGCTTCAACCTAGAAGAACAAAATTTGGTGAGCTAAGTGGGATTTTGTACTGATCATTACCAACAAGTATCATCAAGTTTGGGTGAAAAAAATTTGCTGGTATTTCGGAAACTGGTTATTTCTTAGAAGCTTGGCAACCCCTCTCAATGAAAGTGCTTTTCCACAGTCTCTGCCCAGGGCTACTTGAAGAGGAAACAAACCATAGAGACAAAACTGAGAACTACTATTTTTGTCAAGTTTCAAAGAGCTACTACAAACCATGTTGGATTTAGAGTTCCAAATTCATCTATCTATATAGGAGAGAACAGAGTGAAACCAAAAATAAAAACTGCAACTGTAAACGAATGCTTCAACATAGATAAACAAAATTTGTTGAGCCAAGAGGGATTTGTGTACTTCTCATTTCCACCACGTTTCATCAAGATTGGGTGAAAAAATATTTGCTGGTATTTCAGAAACTCGTAATTTCTTGGAAGCTTGGCAAGCTTTTTCAATGAAAGTGCTTTTACACAGTCTCTGCCTAGGGCTACTTGAAGAGGAAACAAGCCATAGAGACAAAACTGAGAACTCCTTTATTTTGTCAAGTTTCAAACAGCTACTACAAACCATTTTGGATTTAGAGTTCCAAATTCATCTATCTATATGGAAGAGAACAGAGTGAAACCTAAAAATATAAACTGCTACTGTAAACGAACGCTTCAACCTAGAAGAACACAATTTGGTGAGCCAAGTGGGATTTGTGTACTTGTCATTACCACCAAGTATCATCAAGATTGGGTGAAAAAATATTTGCTGGTATTTCGGAAACTCGTTATTTCTTAGAAGCCTGGCAACCAACTCAATGAAAGTGCTTTTCCACAGTCTGTGCCTAGTGCTACTTGAAGAGAAAACAATGAATAAAGACAAAACTTAGAACTCCTTCATTTTGTAAAGTTTCAAACAGCTACTACAAACCATTTTGGATTTAGAGTTCCAAATTCATCTATCTATATGGAAGAGAACAGAGTGAAACCTACAAATAAAAACTGCTATTGTAAACGAACGCTTCAACCTAGAAGAACACAATTTGGTGAGCCAAGTGGTATTTGTGTACTGATCATTACCACCAGGATCATCAAGATTGGGTGAAAAAATATTTGCTGGTATTTCGGAAACTCGTTATTTCTTAGAAGCTTGGCAACAACTCCCAATGAAAGTGCTTTTCCACAGTCTGTGCCTAGTGCTACTTGAAGAGGAAACAAACCATACAGACAAAACTGAGAACTCCTTTATTTTGTCAAGTATCAGAGAGATACTACAAACCATGTTGATTTTAGAGTTCCAAATTCATCTATCTATATAAGAGAGAACAGAGTGAAACCTAAATATAAAAACTGCTACTGTAGACGAACGCTTCAACGTAGAAGAACAAAATTTGGTTAGCCAAGTGGGATTTGTGTACTTGTCATTACCACCAAGTATCATCAAGATTGGGTGAAAAAATATTTGCTGGAATTTCGGACACTCCTTATTTCTTAGAAGCTTTGCAACCCCTTTTCAATGAAAGTGCTTTTCCATAGTCTCTGCTTAGGGCTATTTGAAGAGGAAACAAACCATAGAGACAAAACTGAGAACTTTTTTATTTTGTCAAGTTTCAAAGAGCTACTACAAACCATGTTGGATTTAGAGTTCCAAATTCATCTATCTATATAGGAGAGAACAGAGGGAAACCTAAAAATAAAAACTGCTACTGTAAACGAACGCTTCAACCTAGAAGAGCAATATTTGGTGAGCCAAGTGGCATTTGTGTACTTGTCATTAACACCAAGTATCATCAAGATTCGGTGAAAAAATATTTGCTGGTATTTCGGAAACCCGTAATTTCTTGGGAGCTTGGCAAACCCTTTCAATGAAAGTGCTTTTCCATAGTCTCTGCTGAGGGCTACTTGAAGAGGAAACAAGTCATAGAGACAAAACTGAGAACTCCTTTATTTTGTCAAGTTTCAAAGAGCTATTACAAACCATGTTGGATTTAGAGTTCCAAATTCATCTATCTATATAGGAGAGAATAGATTGAAACCTAAAAATAAAAACTGCTACTGTAAACGAACGCTTCAACCTAGAAGAACACAATTTGGTGAGCCAAGTGGGATTTGTGTACTTGTCATTACCACCAAGTATCATCAATATTGGGTGAAAAAATATTTGCTGGTATTTCGGAAACTCGTTATTTCTTAGAAGCCAGGCAACCAATCTCAATGAAAGTGCTTTTCCACAGTCTGTGCCTAGTGCTACTTGAAGAGGATACAATGAATAAAGACAAAACTGAGAACTCCTTAATTTTGTAAAGTTTCAAACAGCTACTACAAACCATTTTGGATTTAGAGTTCCACATTCATCTATCTATATAAAAGAGAACAGAGTGAAACCTACAATAAAAACTGCTATTGTAAACGAACTCTTCAACCTAGAAGAACACAATTTGGTGAGCCAAGTGGTATTTGTGTACTGATCATTACCACCAGGATCACCAAGATTGGGTGAAAAAATATTTGCTGGTATTTTGGAAACTCGTTATTTCTTAGAAGCTTGGCAACAACTCCCAATGAAAGCGCTTTTCCACAGTCTTTGCGTAGTGCTACTTGAAGAGGAAACAAACCATACAGACAAAACTGAGAACTCCTTTATTTTGTCAAGTATCAGAGAGATACTACAAACCATGTTGATTTTAGAGTTCCAAATTCATCTATCCATATAGGAGAGAATAGATTGAAACCTAAAAATAAAAACTGCTACTGTAAACGAACGCTTCAACCTAGAAGAACACAATTTGGTGAGCCAAGTGGGATTTGTGTACTTGTCATTACCACCAAGTATCATCAAGATTGGGTGAAAAAATATTTGCTGGTATTTCGGAAACTCGTAATTTCTTAGAAGCTTGGCAACCCCTTTCAATGAAAGTGCTTTTCCACAGTCTGTGCCTAGGGCTATTTTAAGAGGAAACAAATCAAAGAGACAAAACTGAGAACTCCTTTATTTTGTCAAGTTTCAAAGAGCTACTACAAACCATGTTGGATTTAGAGTTCCATATTCATCTATCTATATAAGAGAGAACAGAGTGAAACCTAAATATAAAAACTGCTACTGTAGACGAACGCTTCAACGTAGAAGAATAAAATTTGGTGAGCCAAGTGGGATTTGTGTACTTGTCATTACCACCAAGTATCATCAAGATTGGGTGAAAAAATATTTGCTGGAATTTCGGACACTCCTTATTGCTTAGAAGCTTTGCAACCCCTTTTCAATGAAAATGCTTTTCCATAGTCTCTGCTTAGGGCTACTTGAAGAGGAAAAAATCAAAGAGACAGAACTGAGAACTCCTTTATTCTGTCAAGTTTCAAAGAGCTACTACAAACCATGTTGGATTTAGACTTCCAAATTCATCTACCTATGTAGGAGAGAACAGAGGGAGACCTAAAAATATAAACTGCTACTGTAAACGAACGCTTCAACGTAGAAGAACAAAATTTGGTGAGCCAAGTGGGACTTTTGTACTTGTCATTACCACCAAGTATCATCAAGATTGGGTGAAAAAATATTTGCTGGTATTTCGGAAACTCGTAATTTCTTGGAAGCTTGGCAAGCCCTTTCAATGAAAGTGCTTTTACACAGTCTCTGCCTAGGGCTACTTGAAGAGGAAACAAGCCATAGAGACAAAACTGAGAACTCCTTTATTTTGTCAAGTTTCAAAGAGCTACTACAAACCATGTTGGATTTAGAGTTCCAAATTCATCTATCTATATGGAAGAGAACAGAGTGAAACCTAAAAATATAAACTGCTACTGTAAACGAACGCTTCACTCTAGAAGAACACAATTTAGTGAGCCAAGTGGCATTTGTGTACAGATCATTACCACCACGTATCATGAAGATTGGGTGAAAAAATATTTCCTGGTATTTCAGAAACTCGTTAATTCTTAACAGCTTGGCAACGCCTCTCATTGAATGTGCTTTTCCTCAGTCTGTGCCTAGGGCTATTTGAAGAGGAAACAAACCATAGAGACAAAACTGAGAACTCCTTTATTTTGTCAAGTTTCAAAGAGCTACTACAAACCATGTTGGATTTAGAGTTCCAAATTCATCTATCTATATAGGAGAGAACAGAGGGAAACCTAAAAATAAAAACTGCTACTGTAAACGAACGCTTTAACCTAGAAGAGCAATATTTGGTGAGCCAAGTGGCATTTGTGTACTTGTCATTAACACCAAGTATCATCAAGATTCGGTGAAAAAATATTTGCTGGTATTTCGGAAACCCGTAATTTCTTGGGAGCTTGGCAAACCCTTTCAATGAAAGTGCTTTTCCACAGTCTCTGCTGAGGGCTACTTGAAGAGGAAACAAGTCATAGAGACAAAACTGAGAACTCCTTTATTTTGTCAAGTTTCAAAGAGCTATTACAAACCATGTTGGATTTAGAGTTCCAAATTCATCTATCTATATAGGAGAGAATAGATTGAAACCTAAAAATAAAAACTGCTACTGTAAACGAACGCTTCAACCTAGAAGAACACAATTTGGTGAGCCAAGTGGGATTTGTGTACTTGTCATTACCACCAAGTATCATCAATATTGGGTGAAAAAATATTTGCTGGTATTTCGGAAACTCGTTATTTCTCAGAAGCCTGGCAACCAATCTCAATGAAAGTGCTTTTCCACAGTCTGTGCCTAGTGCTACTTGAAGAGGATACAATGAATAAAGACAAAACTGAGAACTCCTTAATTTTGTAAAGTTTCAAACAGCTACTACAAACCATTTTGGATTTAGAGTTCCACATTCATCTATCTATATAAAAGAGAACAGAGTGAAACCTACAATAAAAACTGCTATTGTAAACGAACTCTTCAACCTAGAAGAACACAATTTGGTGAGCCAAGTGGTATTTGTGTACTGATCATTACCACCAGGATCATCAAGATTGGGTGAAAAAATATTTGCTGGTATTTTGGAAACTCGTTATTTCTTAGAAGCTTGGCAACAACTCCCAATGAAAGCGCTTTTCCACAGTCTGTGCGTAGTGCTACTTGAAGAGGAAACAAACCATACAGACAAAACTGAGAACTCCTTTATTTTGTCAAGTATCAGAGAGATACTACAAACCATGTTGATTTTAGAGTTCCAAATTCATCTATCCATATAGGAGAGAATAGATTGAAACCTAAAAATAAAAACTGCTACTGTAAACGAACGCTTCAACCTAGAAGAACACAATTTGGTGAGCCAAGTGGGATTTGTGTACTTGTCATTACCACCAAGTATCATCAAGATTGGGTGAAAAAATATTTGCTGGTATTTCGGAAACTCGTAATTTCTTAGAAGCTTGGCAACCCCTTTCAATGAAAGTGCTTTTCCACAGTCTGTGCCTAGGGCTACTTTAAGAGGAAACAAATCAAAGAGACAAAACTGAGAACTCCTTTATTTTGTCAAGTTTCAAAGAGCTACTACAAACCATGTTGGATTTAGAGTTCCATATTCATCTATCTATATAAGAGAGAACAGAGTGAAACCTAAATATAAAAACTGCTACTGTAGACGAACGCTTCAACGTAGAAGAATAAAATTTGGTGAGCCAAGTGGGATTTGTGTACTTGTCATTACCACCAAGTATCATCAAGATTGGGTGAAAAAATATTTGCTGGAATTTCGGACACTCCTTATTGCTTAGAAGCTTTGCAACCCCTTTTCAATGAAAATGCTTTTCCATAGTCTCTGCTTAGGGCTACTTGAAGAGGAAAAAATCAAAGAGACAGAACTGAGAACTCCTTTATTCTGTCAAGTTTCAAAGAGCTACTACAAACCATGTTGGATTTAGACTTCCAAATTCATCTACCTATGTAGGAGAGAACAGAGGGAGACCTAAAAATATAAACTGCTACTGTAAACGAACGCTTCAACGTAGAAGAACAAAATTTGGTGAGCCAAGTGGGACTTTTGTACTTGTCATTACCACCAAGTATCATCAAGATTGGGTGAAAAAATATTTGCTGGTATTTCGGAAACTCGTAATTTCTTGGAAGCTTGGCAAGCCCTTTCAATGAAAGTGCTTTTACACAGTCTCTGTCTAGGGCTACTTGAAGAGGAAACAAGCCATAGAGACAAACCTGAGAACTCCTTTATTTTGTCAAGTTTCAAAGAGCTACTACAAACCATGTTGGATTTAGAGTTCCAAATTCATCTATCTATATGGAAGAGAACAGAGTGAAACCTAAAAATATAAACTGCTACTGTAAACGAACGCTTCACTCTAGAAGAACACAATTTAGTGAGCCAAGTGGCATTTGTGTACAGATCATTACCACCACGTATCATGAAGATTGGGTGAAAAAATATTTCCTGGTATTTCAGAAACTCGTTAATTCTTAACAGCTTGGCAACGCCTCTCATTGAATGTGCTTTTCCTCAGTCTGTGCCTAGGGCTATTTGAAGAGGAAACAAACCATAGAGACAAAACTGAGAACTTTTTTATTTTGTCAAGTTTCAAAGAGCTACTACAAACCATGTTGGATTTAGAGTTCCAAATTCATCTATCTATATAGGAGAGAAGAGAGGGAAACCTAAAAATAAAAACTGCTACTGTAAACGAACGCTTCAACCTAGAAGAGCAATATTTGGTGAGCCAAGTGGCATTTGTGTACTTGTCATTAACACCAAGTATCATCAAGATTCGGTGAAAAAATATTTGCTGGTATTTCGGAAACCCGTAATTTCTTGGTAGCTTGGCAAACCCTTTCAATGAAAGTGCTTTTCCTCAGTCTCTGCTGAGGGCTACTTGAAGAGGAAACAAGTCATAGAGACAAAACTGAGAACTCCTTTATTTTGTCAAGTTTCAAAGAGCTATTACAAACCATGTTGGATTTAGAGTTCCAAATTCATCTATCTATATAGGAGAGAATAGATTGAAACCTAAAAATAAAAACTGCTACTGTAAACGAACGCTTCAACCTAGAAGAACACAATTTGGTGAGCCAAGTGGGATTTGTGTACTTGTCATTACCACCAAGTATCATCAATATTGGGTGAAAAAATATTTGCTGGTATTTCGGAAACTCGTTATTTCTCAGAAGCCTGGCAACCAATCTCAATGAAAGTGCTTTTCCACAGTCTGTGCCTAGTGCTACTTGAAGAGGAAATAATGAATAAAGACAAAACTGAGAACTCCTTCATTTTGTAAAGTTTCAAACAGCTACTACAAACCATTTTGGATTTAGAGTTCCACATTCATCTATCTATATAAAAGAGAACAGAGTGAAACCTACAAATAAAAACTGCTATTGCAAACGAACTCTTCAACCTAGAAGAACACAATTTGGTGAGCCAAGTGGTATTTGTGTACATATCATTACCACCAGGATCATCAAGATTGGGTGAAAAAATATTTGCTGGTATTTTGGAAACTCGTTATTTCTTAGAAGCTAGGCAACAACTCCCAATGAAAGCGCTTTTCCACAGTCTGTGCGTAGTGCTACTTGAAGAGGAAACAAACCATACAGACAAAACTGAGAACTCCTTTATTTTGTCAAGTATCAGAGAGATACTACAAACCATGTTGATTTTAGAGTTCCAAATTCATCTATCTATATAGGAGAGAACAGTGTGAAACCTAAAAATAAAAACTGCTACTGTAAAGTAACGCTTCAACCTAGAAGAACAAAATTTGGTGAGCCAAGTGGGAATTGTGTACTTGTCATTACCCCCAAGTATCATCAAGATTGGGTGAAAAAATATTTGCTGGTATTTCGGAAACTCGTAATTTCTTGGAAGCTTGGCAACCCCTTTCAATGAAAGTGCTTTTCCACAGTCTGTGCCTAGGGCTACTTTAAGAGGAAACAAATCAAAGAGACAAAACTGAGAACTCCTTTATTTTGTCAAGTTTCAAAGAGCTACTACAAACCATGTTGGATTTAGAGTTCCATATTCATCTATCTATATAAGAGAGAACAGAGTGAAACCTAAATATAAAAACTGCTACTGTAGACGAACGCTTCAACGTAGAAGAAAAAAATTTGGTGAGCCAAGTGGGATTTGTGTACTTGTCATTACCACCAAGTATCATCAAGATTGGGTAAAAAAATATTTGCTGGAATTTCGGACACTCCTTATTTCTTAGAAGCTTTGCAACCCCTTTTCAATGAAAGTGCTTTTCCATAATCTCTGCTTAGGGCTACTTGAAGAGGAAACAAATCAAAGAGACAGAACAGAGAACTCCTTTATTTTGTCAAGTTTCAAAGAGCTACTACAAACAATGTTGTGTTTAGACTTCCAAATTCATCTACCTATGTAGGAGAGAACAGAGGGAGACCTAAAAATATAAACTGCTACTGTAACCGAACGCTTCAACGTAGAAAAACAAAATTTGGTGAGCTAAGTGGAACTTTTGTACTTGTCATTACCACCAAGTATCATCAAGATTGGGTGAAAAAATATTTGCTGGTATTTCGGAAACTCGTAATTTCTTGGAAGCTTGGCAAGCCCTTTCAATGAAAGTGCTTTTACACAGTCTCTGCCTAGGGCTACTTGAAGAGGAAACAAGCCATAGAGACAAAACTGAGAACTCCTTTATTTTGTCAAGTTTCAAAGAGCTACTACAAACCATGTTGGATTTAGAGTTCCAAATTCATCTATCTATATGGAAGAGAACAGAGTGAAACCTAAAAATATAAACTGCTACTGTAAATGAACGCTTCACTCTAGAAGAACACAATTTAGTGAGCCAAGTGGCATTTGTGTACAGATCATTACCACCACGTATCATCAAGATTGGGTGAAAAAATATTTGCTGGTATTTCAGAAACTCGTTAATTCTTAACAGCTTGGCAACGTCTCTCATTGAATGTGCTTATCCCCAGTCTGTGCCTAGGGCTATTTGAAGAGGAAACAAACCATAGAGACAAAACTGAGAACTCTTTTATTTTGTCAAGTTTCAAAGAGCTACTACAAACCATGTTGGATTTAGAGTTCCAAATTCATCTATCTATATAGGAGAGAACAGAGGGAAACCTAAAAATAAAAACTGCTGCTGTAAACGAACGCTTCAACCTAGAAGAGCAATATTTGGTGAGCCAAGTGGCATTTGTGTACTTGTCATTAACACCAAGTATCATCAAGATTCGGTGAAAAAATATTTGCTGGTATTTCGGAAACCCGTAATTTCTTGGGAGCTTGGCAAACCCTTTCAATGAAAGTGCTTTTCCACAGTCTCTGCTGAGGGCTACTTGAAGAGGAAACAAATCATAGAGACAAAACTGAGAACGCCTTCATTTTGTCAAGTTTCAAAGACCTATTACAAACCCTGTTGGATTTAGAGTTCCAAATTCATCTATCTATATAGGAGAGAATAGATTGAAACCTAAAAATAAAAACTGCTACTGTAAACGAACGCTTCAACATAGAAGAACAAAATTTGGTGAGCCAAGTGGGATTTGTGTACTTGTCATTACCACCAAGTATCATCAAGATTGGGTGAAAAAATATTTGCTGGTATTTCGGAAACTCGTTATTTCTTAGAAGCCTGGCAACCAATCTCAATGAAAGTGCTTTTCCACAGTCTGTGCCTAGTGCTACTTGAAGAGGAAACAATGAATAAAGACAAAACTGAGAACTCCTTCATTTTGTAAAGTTTCAAACAGCTACTACAAACCATTTTGGATTTAGAGTTCCAAATTCATCTATCTATATAAAAGAGAACAGAGTGAAACCTACAAATTAAAACTGCTATTGTAAAAGAATGCTTCAACCGAGAAGAACACAATTTGGTGAGCCAAGTGGTATTTGTGTACTGATCATTACCACCAGGATCATCAAGATTGGGAGAAAAAATATTTGCTGGTATTTTGGAAACTCGTTATTTCTTAGAAGCTTGGCAACAACTCCCAATGAAAGCGCTTTTGACAGTCTGTGCTTAGGGCTACTTGAAGAGGAAACAAACCATAGAGACAAAACTGAGAACTCCTTTATTTTGTCAAGTTTCAAAGAGCTACTACAAACCATGTTGGATTTAGAGTTCCAAATTCATCTATCTATATGGGAGAGAACAGAGTGAAACCTAAAAATAAAAACTGCTACTGTAAACGGACGCTTCAACCTAGAAGAACACAATTTTGTGAGCCAAGTGGCATTTGTGTAATGATCATTACCACCACGGATCATCAAAATTGGGTGAAAAACTATTTGCTGGTATTTCGGAAACCCGTAATTTCTTGGATCATGGCAAACCCTTTCAATGAACGTGCTTTTCCACAGTCTCTGCTGACGGCTACATGAAGAGGAAACAAATCATCGAGACAAAACTGAGAACTCCTTTATTTTGTCAAGTTTCAAAGAGCTACTACAAACCATGTTGGATTTAGAGTTCCAAATTCATCTATCTATATAGGAGAGAACAGAGGGAAACCAAAAAATATAAACTGTTACTGTAAACGAACGCTTCATCCTAGAAGAACAAAATTTGGTAAGCCAAGTGGGATTTGTGTACTTGTCATTACCACCAATTATCATCAAGATTGGGTGAAAAAATATTTGCTGGTATTTCGGAAACTCGTTATTTCTAAGAAGCCTGGCAACCCCTCTCAATGAAAGTGCTTTTCCACAGTCTGTGCCTAGGGCTACTTGAAAAGGAAACGAATCATAGAGACAAAACTGAGAACTCCTTCATTTTGTCAAGTTTCAAAGAGCTACTACAAACCATGTTGGATTTAGAGTTCCAAATTCATCTATCTATGTAAAAGAGAACAGTGTAAACCCTAAAAATAAAAACTGCTATTGTAAAAGAACGCTTCCACCTAGAAGAACACAATTTGGTGAGCCAAGTGGCATTTGTGTACTAATCATTACCACCAATTATCATCAAGATTGGGTGAAAAAATATTTGCTGGTATTTCGGAAACTCGTTATTTGTTAGAAGCTTGGCAACTCCTCTCAATGAATGTGCTTTTCCCCAGTCTGTGCCTAGGGCTATTTGAAGAGGAAACAAACAAATAGAGACAAAACTGAGAACTTTTCTATTTAGTCAAGTTTCAAAGAGCTACTACATACCATGTTGGATTTAGAGTTCCAAATTCATCAATCTATATAGGAGAGAACAGAGGGAAACCTAAAAATAAAAACTGCCACTGTAAACGAACGCTTAAACTAGAAGAACAAAATTTGGTGAGCCAAGTGGGATTTGTGTACTGATCATTACCACCACCTATCATCAAGATTGCGTGAAAAAATATTTGCTGGTATTTAGGAAACTCGTTATTTCTTAGAAGCATGGCAACCTTTCTAAATGAATGTGCTTTTTCCAGTCTGTGCCTAGGGCTATTTGAAGAGGAATCAAACCATAGAGACAAAACTGAGAACTATTTTTTTTGTCAAGTTTCAAAGAACTACTACAAACCATGTTAGATTTAGAGTTCCAAATTCATCTATCTATATAGGAGAGAACAGAGGGAAACCTAAATATAAAAACTGCTACTGCAAACGAACGCTTCAACCTAGAATAGCAAAATTTGGTGAGCCAAGTGGGATTTCTGTACTTGTCATTACCACCAAGTATCATCAATATTGGGTGAAAAAATATTTGCTGGTATTTCGGAAACCCGTAATTTCTTGGGAGTTTGGCAAACCCTTTCAATGAAAGTGCTTTTCCACAGTCTCTGCTTAGGGCTACTTGAAGAGGAAACAAATCATAGAGACAAAACTGAGAAGTCCTTTATTTTCTCAAGTTTTAAAGAGCTACTACAAACCATGTTGGATTTAGAGTTCCAAATTCATCTATCTATATAGGAGAGAACAGAGGGAAACCTAAAAATATAAACTGCTACTGTAAACGAACGCTTCAACCTAGAAGAACAAACTTTGGTGAGTCAAGTGGGATTTGTGTACCGATCATTACCACCAAGTATCATCAAGATTGGGTAAAAAAATATTTGCTGGTATTTCGGAAACTCGTTATTTCTTAGAAGCTTGGCAACCCCTTTCAATGGAAGTGCTTTTCTACAGTTTGTGCCTAGGGCTACTTGAAGAGGAAACAAACCATAGGGACACAACCGAGAACTCCATTATTTTATCAAGTTTCAAAGAGCTACTACAAACCATGTTGGATTTAGAGTTCCAAATTCATCTATCTATATGGGAGAGAACAGAGTGAAACCTAAAAATAAAAACTGCTACTGTAAACGAACGCTTCAACTTAGAAGAGCACAATTTGGTGAGCCAAGTGGCATTTGTGTACTGATCATTACCACCACGTATCATCCAGATTGGGTGAAAAAATATTTGCTCGTATTTCGAAAACTCGTTATTTCTTAGAAGCTTGGCAACCCCTCTCAATGAAAGTGCTTTTTCACAGTGTGTGCATAGTGTACTTGAAGAGGAAAGAATCCATAG
>NW_027516201.1:0-63482 GCF_048772815.1 Callospermophilus lateralis
AAATAAAGTAGTTCTAAGTTCTGTCTTTGTGGTTTGTTTCATCTTGAAATAGGCACAAGCAAAGACTGCGTAAAACACATTCATTGGAAAGGTGTGCCAAGCTTCCAAAATACTACTGGTTTTCTGAATACTCGGCAAATTTTTTTTCATCCGACCTTGATGATCTCTGTGGTAATGATCAGTTCACTAAGTCCACTTAGCTGCCCAACTTTCACTCTTCTAGGATGAAGCGTTCGTTACCAGTAACAGTTTGAATTTTTAGGTTTCACTCTATTTCCTCCTATACAGATAGATGTGTTTTTTAAGTCTAAATCAAACACGGTTTGTGCTAGCTCCTTGAAACTTGACAAAATAAAGTAGTTCTAAGTTCTGTCATTGTGGTTTGTTTCCTCTTGAAATAGCCACAAGCAAAGACTGCGTAAAACACATTAATTGGAAAGGTGTGCCAAGTTTTCAAAATACTATTGGTTTTCTGAATACTCGGCAAATTTTTTTTCATCCGACCTTGATGATCTCTGTGGTAATGATCAGTTCACTAAGTCCACTTAGCTGCCCAATTTTCACTCTTCTAAGATGAAGCGTTCGTTACCAGTAACAGTTTGAATTTTTAGGTTTCACTCTATTTCCTCCTATACAGATAGATGTGTTTTTTAAGTCTAAATCAAACACGGTTTGTGCTAGCTCCTTGAAACTTGACAAAATAAAGTAGTTCTAAGTTCTGTCTTTGTGGTTTGCTTCCTCTTGAAGTAGGCACAAGCAAAGACTGCGTAAAACACATTCATTGGAAAGTGGTGCCAAGCTTCCTAAAAATTACTGGTTTTCGGAATACTCGGCAAATTTTTTTTCATCCGACCTTGATGATCTCTGTGGTAATGATCAGTTCACTAAGTCCACTTAGCTGCACAATTTTCACTCTTCTAGGATGAAGCGTTCGTTACCAGTAACAGTTTATATTTTTAGGTTTCACTCTATTTCCTCCCATACAGATAGAAGTGTTTTTTAAGTCTAAATCAATCACGGTTTGTTCTAGCTCCATGAAACTTGACAAAATAAAGTTGTTCTAAGTTCTGTCTTTGTGGTTTGTTTCCTCTTGAAATAGCCACAAGCAAAGACTGCGTAAAAGACATTCATTGGAAAGGTGTTCCAAGCTTCCAAAATACTACTGGTTTTCTGAATACTCGGCAAATTTTTTTTCATCCGACCTTGATGATCTCTGTGGTAATGATCAGTTCACTAAGTCCACTTAGCTGCCCAATATTCACTCTTCTAGGATGAAGCGTTCATTACCAGTAACAGTTTGAGTTTTTAGGTTTCACTCTATTTCCTCCTATACAGATAGATGTGTTTTTTAAGTCTAAATCAAACACGGTTTGTGCTAGCTCCTTGAAACTTGACAAAATAAAGTAGTTCTAAGTTCTGTCGTTGTGGTTTGTTTCCTCTTGAAATAGCCACAAGCAAAGACTGCGTAAAACACCTTCATTGGAAAGGTGTGCCAAGCTTCCAAAAAACTACTGGTTTTCTGAATACTCGGCAAATTTTTTTTCATCCGACCTTGATGATCTCTGTGGTAATGATCAGTTTACTTAGTCCACTTAGCTGCCCAATATTCACTCTTCTAGGATGAAGCGTTCGTTACCAGTAACAGTTTGAGTTTTTAGGTTTCACTCTATTTCCTCCCATATAGATAGATGTGTTTGGAAGTATAAATCAAACACGGTTTGTGCTAGCTCCTTGAAACTTGACAAAATAAAGTAGTTCTAAGTTCTGTCTTTGTGGTGTGTTTCCTCTTGAAGTAGGCACAAGCAAAGACTGCGTAAAACACATTCATTGGAAAGTTGTGCCAAGCTTCCTAAAAATTACTGGTTTTCGGAATACTCGGCAAATTTTTTTTCATCCGACCTTGATGATCTCTGTGGTAATGATCAGTTCACTAAGTCCACTTAGCTGCACAATTTTCACTCTTCTAGGATGAAGCGTTCGTTACCAGTAACAGTTTATATTTTTAGGTTTCACTCTATTTCCTCCCATACAGATAGAAGTGTTTTTTAAGTCTAAATCAATCACGGTTTGTTCTAGCTCCTTGAAACTTGACAAAATAAAGTTGTTCTAAGTTCTGTCTTTGTGGTTTGTTTCCTCTTGAAATAGCCACAAGCAAAGACTGCGTAAAAGACATTCATTGGAAAGGTGTTCCAAGCTTCCAAAATACTACTGGTTTTCTGAATACTCGGCAAATTTTTTTTCATCCGACCTTGATGATCTCTGTGGTAATGATCAGTTTACTTAGTCCACTTAGTGCAAAATATTCACTCTTCTAGGATGAAGCGTTCATTACCAGTAACAGTTTGAGTTTTTAGGTTTCACTCTATTTCCTCCTATATAGATAGATGTGTTTGGAAGTCTAAATCAAACACGGTTTGTGCTAGCTCCTTGAAACTTGACAAAATAAAGTAGTTCTAAGTTCTGTCTTTGTGGTTTGTTTCCTCTTGAAATAGCCACAAGCAAAGACTGCGTAAAACACCTTTATTGGAAAGGTGTTCCAAGCTTCCAAAATACTACTGGTTTTCTGAATACTCGGCAAATTTTTTTTCATCCGACATTGATGATCTCTGTGGTAATGATCAGTTCACTAAGTCCACTTAGCTGCCCAATTTTCACTCTTCTAGGATGAAGCGTTCGTTACCAGTAACAGTTTGAATTTTTAGGTTTCACTCTATTTCCTCCTATACAGATAGATGTGTTTTTTGAGTCTAAATCAAACACGGTTTGTGCTAGCTCCTTGAAACTTGACAAAATAAAGTAGTTCTAAGTTCTGTCTTTGTGGTTTGTTTCCTCTTGAAATAGCCACAAGCAAAGACTGCGTAAAACACATTCATTGGAAAGGTGTTCCAAGCTTCCAAAATACTACTGGTTTTCTGAATACTCGGCAAATTTTTTTTTCATCCGACCTTGATGATCTCTGTGGTAATGATCAGTTCACTAAGTCCACTAGCTGCCCAACTTTCACTCTTCTAGGATGAAGCGTTCGTTACCAGTAACAGTTTGAATTTTTAGGTTTCACTCTATTTCCTCCTATACAGATAGATGTGTTTTTTAAGTCTAAATCAAACAGGGTTTGTGCTAGCTCCTTGAAACTTGACAAAATAAAGTAGTTCTAAGTTCTGTCTTTGTGGTTTGTTTCCTCTTGAAATAGCCACAAGCAAAGACAGCGTAAAACACCTTTATTGGAAAGGTGTTCCAAGCTTCCAAAATACTACTGGTTTTCTGAATACTCGGCAAATTTTTTTTCATCCGACCTTGATGATCTCTGTGGTAATGATCAGTTCACTAAGTCCACTTAGCTGCCCAATTTTCACTCTTCTAGGATGAAGCATTCGTTACCAGTAACAGGTTGAATTTTTAGGTTTCACTCTATTTCCTCCTATACAGATAGTTGTGTTTTTTAAGTCTAAATCAAACACGTTTTGTGCTAGCTCCTTGAAACTTGACAAAATAAAGTAGTTCTAAGTTCTGTCTTTGTGGTTTGTTTCCTCTTGAAATAGCCACAAGCAAAGACTGCGTAAAACACATTCATTGGAAAGGTGTGCCAAGCTTCCAAAATACTACTGGTTTTCTGAATACTCGGCAAATTTTTTTTCATCCGATCTTGATGATCTCTGTGGTAATGATCAGTTCACTAAGTCCACTTAGCTGCCCAACTTTCACTCTTCTAGGATGAAGCGTTCGTTACCAGTAACAGTTTGAATTTTTAGGTTTCACTCTATTTCCTCCTATACAGATAGATGTGTTTTTTAAGTCTAAATCAAACACGGTTTGTGCTAGCTCCTTGAAACTTGACAAAATAAAGTAGTTCTAAGTTCTGTCTTTGTGGTTTGTTTCCTCTTGAAATAGCCACAAGCAAAGACTGCGTAAAACACATTCATTGGAAAGGTGTGCCAAGGTTTCAAAATACTAATGGTTTTCTGAATACTCGGCAAATTTTTTTTCATCCGACCTTGATGATCTCTGTGGTAATGATCAGTTCCCTAAGTCCACATAGCTGCCCAATTTTCACTCTTCTAGGATGAAGCGTTCGTTACCAGTAACAGTTTGAATTTTTAGGTTTCACTCTATTTAGTCCTATACAGATAGATGTGTTTTTTAAGTCTAAATCAATCACGGTTTGTTCTAGCTCCTTGAAACTTGACAAAATAAAGTTGTTCTAAGTTCTGTCTTTGTGGTTTGTTTCCTCTTGAAATAGCCACAAGCAAAGACTGCGTAAAACACATTCATTGGAAAGGTGTTCCAAGCTTCCAAAATACTACTGGTTTTCTGAATACTCGGCAAATTTTTTTTCATCCGACCTTGATGATCTCTGTGGTAATGATCAGTTTACTTAGTCCACTTAGCTGCAAAATATTCACTCTTCTAGGATGAAGCGTTCATTACCAGTAACAGTTTGAGTTTTTAGGTTTCACTCTATTTCCTCCTATATAGATAGATGTGTTTGGAAGTCTAAATCAAACACGGTTTGTGCTAGCTCCTTGAAACTTGACAAAATAAAGTAGTTCTAAGTTCTGTCTTTGTGGTTTGTTTCCTCTTGAAATAGGCACAAGCAAAGTCTGCGTAAAACACATTCATTGGAAAGGTGTGCCAAGCTTCCAAAAAACTACTGGTTTTCGGAATACTCGGCAAATTTTTTTTCATCCGACCTTGATGATCTCTGTGGTAATGATCAGTTCACCAAGTCCACTTAGCTGCCCAAATTTCACTCTTCTAGGATGAAGCGTTCGTTACCAGTAACAGTTTGAATTTTTAGGTTTCACTCTATTTCCTCCTATACAGATAGATGTGTTTTTTAAGTCTAAATCAAACACGGTTTGTGCTAGCTCCTTGAAACTTGACAAAATAAAGTAGTTCTAAGTTCTGTCTTTGTGGTTTATTTCCTCTTGATATAGCCACAAGCAAAGACTGCGTAAAACACCTTCATTGGAAAGGTGTTCCAAGCTTCCAAAATACTATTGGTTTTCTGAATACTCGGCAAATTTTTTTTCATCCGACCTTGATGATCTCTGTGGTAATGATCAGTTCACTAAATCCACTTAGCTGCCCAATTTTCACTCTTCTAGGATGAAGCGTTCGTTACCAGTAACAGTTTGAATTTTTAGGTTTCACTCTATTTCCTCCTATACAGATCGATGTGTTTTTTAAGTCTAAATCAAACACGGTTTGTGCTAGCTCCTTGAAACTTCACAAAATAAAGTAGTTCTAAGTTCTGTCTTTGTGGTTTGTTTCCTCTTGAAATAGCCACAAGCAAAGACTGCGTAAAACGCATTCATTGGAAAGGTGTTCCAAGCTTCCAAAATACTACTGGTTTTCTGAATACTCAGCAAAATTTTTTTCATCCGACCTTGATGATCTCTGTGGTAATGATCAGTTCACTGAGTCCACTTAGCTGCCCAATTTTCACTCTTCTAGGATGAAGCGTTCATTATCAGTAACAGTTTGAATTTTTAGGTTTCACTCTATTTTTTCCTATACAGATAGATGTGTTTTTTAAGTCTAAATCAAACACGGTTTGTGCTAGCTCCTTGAAACTTGAAAAATAAAGTAGTTCTAAGTTCTGTCTTTGTGGTTTGTTTCCACTTGAAATAGCCACAAGCAAAGACTGCGTAAAACACCTTCATTGGACAGGTGTGCCAAGCTTCCAAAAAACTACTGGTTTTCTGAATACTCGGCAAATTTTTTTTCATCCGACCTTGATGATCTCTGTGGTAATGATCAGTTCACTAAGTCCACTTAGCTGCCCAATTTTCACTCTTCTAGGATGAAGCATTCGTTACCAGTAACAGTTTGAATTTTTAGGTTTCACTCTATTTCCTCCTATACAGATAGATGTGTTTTTTAAGTCTAAATCAAACACGGTTTGTGCTAGCTCCTTGAAACTTGACAATATAAAGTAGTTCTAAGTTCAGTCTTTGTGGTTTGTTTCCTCTTGAAATAGCCACAAGCAAACACTGCGTAAAACACATTCATTGGAAAGGTGTTCCAAGCTTCTAAAATTCTACTGGTTTTCTGAATACTCAGCAAATTTTTTTTCATCTGACCTTGATGATCTCTGTGGTAATGATCAGTTCACTAAGTCCACTTAGCTGCCCAATTTTCACTCTTCTAGGATGAAGCGTTCGTTACCAGTAACAGTTTGAATTTTTAGGTTTCACTCTATTTCCTCCTATACAGATAGATGTGTTTTTTAAGTCTAAATCAATCACGGTTTGTTCTAGCTCCTTGAAACTTGACAAAATAAAGTTGTTCTAAGTTCTGTCTTTGTGGTTTGTTTCCTCTTGAAATAGCCACAAGCAAAGACTGCGTAAAACACATTCATTGGAAAGGTGTTCCAAGCTTCCAAAATACTACTGGTTTTCTGAATACTCGGCAAATTTTTTTTCATCCGACCTTGATGATATCTGTGGTAATGATCAGTTCACTAAGTCCACTTAGCTGCCCAACTTTCACTCTTCTAGGATGAAGCGTTCGTTACCAGTAACAGTTTGAATTTTTAGGTTTCACTCTATTTCCTCCTATACAGATAGATGAGTTTTTTAAGTCTAAATCAAACAGGGTTTGTGGTAACTCCTTGAAACTTGACAAAATAAAGTAGTTCTAAGTTCTGTCTTCGTGGTTTGTTTCCTCTTGAAATAGCCACAAGCAAAGACTGCGTAAAACACCTTCATTGGAAAGGTGTGCCAAGCTTCCAAAAAGCTACTGGTTTTCTGAATACTCGGCAAATTGTTTTTCATCCGACCTTGATGATCTCTGTGGTAATGATCAGTTCACTAAGTCCACTTAGCTGCCCAATTGTCACTCTTCTAGGATGAAGCGTTCGTTACCAGTAACGGTTTGAATTTTTAGGTTTCACTCTATTTCCTCCTATACAGATAGATGTGTATTTTAAGTCTAAATCAAACACGGTTTGTGCTAGCTCCTTGAAACTGGACAAAATAAAGTAGTTCTAAGTTCTGTCTTTGTGGTTTGTTTCCTCTTGAAATAGCCACAAGCAAAGACTGCGTAAAACACATTCATTGGAAAGGTGTTCCAAGCTTCCAAAATACTACTGGTTTTCTGAATACTCGGCAAATTTTTTTTTCATCCGTCCTTGATGATCTCTGTGGTAAGGTTCAGTTCACTAAGTCCACTAGCTGCCTAACTATCACTCTTCTAGAATGAAGCGTTCATTACCAGTAACAGTTTGAATTTGTAGGTTTCACTCTATTTCTTCCTATACAGGTAGATGTGTTTTTTAAGTCTAAATCAAACACGGTTTGTGCTAGCTCCTTGAAACTTGACAAAATAAAGTAGTTCTAAGTACTGTCTTTGTGGTTTGTTTCCTCTTGATATAGCCACAAGCAAAGACTGCGTAAAACACCTTCATTGGAAAGGTGTTCCAAGCTTCCAAAATACTACTGGTTTTCTGAATACTCGGCAAAATTTTTTTCATCCGACCTTGATGATCTCTGTGGTAATGATCAGTTCACTAAGTCCACTTAGCTGGCCAACTTTCACTCTTCTAGGATGAAGCGTTCGTTACCAGTAACAGTTTGAATTTTTAGGTTTCACTCTATTTCCTCCTATACAGATAGATGTGTTTTTTAAGTCTAAATCAAACAGGGTTTGTGCTAGCTCCTTGAAACTTGACAAAATAAAGTAGTTCTAAGTTCTGTCTTTGTGGTTTGTTTCCTCTTGAAATAGCCACAAGCAAAGACTGCGTAAAACACATTCATTGGAAAGGTGTGCCAAGCTTCCAAAATACTACTGGTTTTCTGAATACTCGGCAAATTTTTTTTCATCCGACCTTGATGATCTCTGTGGTAATGATCAGTTCACTAAGTCCACTTAGCTGCCCAACTTTCACTCTTCTAGGATGAAGCGTTCGTTACCAGTAACAGTTTGAATTTTTAGGTTTCACTCTATTTCCTCCTATACATATAGATGTGTTTTTTAAGTCTAAATCAAACACGGTTTGTGCTAGCTCCTTGAAACTTGACAAAATAAAGTAGTTCTAAGTACTGTCTTTGTGGTTTGTTTCCTCTTGATATAGCCACAAGCAAAGACTGCGTAAAACACCTTCATTGGAAAGGTGTTCCAAGCTTCCAAAATACTATTTGTTTTCTGAATACTCGGCAAATTTTTTTTCATCCGACCTTGATGATCCCTGTGGTAATGATCAGTTCACTAAATCCACTTAGCTGCCCAATTTTCACTCTTCTAGGATGAAGCGTTCATTACCAGTAACAGTTTGAATTTTTAGGTTTCACTCTATTTCCTCCTATACAGATCGATGTGTTTTTTAAGTCTAAATCAAACACGGTTTGTGCTAGCTCCTTGAAACTTGACAAAATAAAGTAGTTCTAAGTTCTGTCTTTGTGGTTTGTTTCCTCTTGAAATAGCCACAAGCAAAGACTGCGTAAAACGCATTCATTGGAAAGGTGTTCCAAGCTTCCAAAATACTACTGGTTTTCTGAATACTCAGCAAATTTTTTTTCATCCGACCTTGATGATCTCTGTAGTAATGATCAGTTCACTGAGTCCACTTAGCTGCCCAATTTTCACTCTTCTAGGATGAAGCATTCGTTACCAGTAACAGTTTGAATTTTTAGGTTTCACTCTATTTCCTCCTATACAGATAGATGTGTTTTTTAAGTCTAAATCAAACACAGTTTGTGCTAGCTCCTTGAAACTTGACAATATAAAGTAGTTCTAAGTTCAGTCTTTGTGGTTTGTTTCCTCTTGAAATAGCCACAAGGAAAGACTGCGTAAAACACATTCATTGGAAAGGTGTTCCAAGCTTCCAAAATACTACTGGTTTTCTGAATACTCAGCAAAATTTTTTTCATCCGACCTTGATGATCTCTGTGGTAATGATCAGTTCACTGAGTCCACTTAGCTGCCCAATTTTCACTCTTCTAGGATGAAGCGTTCGTTACCAGTAACAGTTTGAATTTTTAGGTTTCACTCTATTTCCTCCTATACAGATAGATGTGTTTTTTAAGTCTAAATCAAACACGGTTTGTGCTAGCTCCTTGAAACTTGAAAAATAAAGTAGTTCTAAGTTCTGTCTTTGTGGTTTGTTTCCTCTTGAAATAGCCAGAAGCAAAGACTGCGTAAAACAACTTCATTGGAAAGGTGTTCCAAGCTTCCAAAAAACTACTGGTTTTCTGAATACTCGGCAAATTTTTTTTCATCCGACCTTGATGATCTCTGTGGTAATGATCAGTTCACTAAGTCCACTTAGCTGCCCAATTTTCACTCTTCTAGGATGAAGCGTTCGTTACCAGTAACAGTTTGAATTTTTAGGTTTCACTCTATTTCCTCCTATACAGATAGATGTGTTTTTTAAGTCTAAATCAAACACGGTTTGTGCTTGCTCCTTGAAACTTGACAAAATAAGTAGTTCTAAGTTCTGTCTTTGTGGTTTGTTTCCTCTTGAAATAGCCACAAGCAAAGACTGCGTAAAACACCTTTATTGGAAAGGTGTTCCAAGCTTCCAAAATACTACTGGTTTTCTGAATACTCGGCAAATTTTTTTTCATCCGACCTTGATGATCTCTGTGGTAATGATCAGTTCACTAAGTCCACTTAGCTGCCCAATTTTCACTCTTCTAGGATGAAGCGTTCGTTACCAGTAACAGTTTGAATTTTTAGGTTTCACTCTATTTCCTCCTATACAGATAGTTGTGTTCTTTAAGTCTAAATCAAACACGGTTTGTGCTAGCTTCTTGAAACTTGACAATATAAAGTAGTTCTAAGTTCAGTCTTTGTGGTTTGTTTCCTCTTGAAATAGCCACAAGGAAAGACTGCGTAAAACACATTCATTGGAAAGGTGTTCCAAGCTTCCAAAATACTACTGGTTTTCTGAATACTCGGCAAATTTTTTTTCATCCGACCTTGATGATCTCTGTGGTAATGATCAGTTCACTGAGTCCACTTAGCTGCCCAATTTTCACTCTTCTAGGATGAAGCGTTCGTTACCAGTAACAGTTTGAATTTTTAGGTTTCACTCTATTTCCTCCTATACAGATAGATGTGTTTTTTAAGTCTAAATCAAACACGGTTTGTGCTAGCTCCTTGAAACTTGAGAAAATAAAGTAGTTCTAAGTTCAGTCTTTGTGGTTTGTTTCCTCTTGAAATAGCCACAAGGAAAGACTGCGTAAAACACATTCATTGGAAAGGTGTTCCAAGCTTCCAAAATACTACTGGTTTTCGGAATACTCGGCAAATTTTTTTTCATCCGACCTTGATGATCTCTGTGGTAATGATCAGTTCACTAAGTCCACGTAGCTGCCCAATTTTCACTCTTCTAGGATGAAGCGTTCGTTACCAGTAACAGTTTGAATTTTTAGGTTTCACTCTATTTCCTCCTATACAGATAGATGTGTTTTTTAAGTCTAAATCAAACACGGTTTGTGCTAGCTCCTTGAAACTTGACAAAATAAAGTAGTTCTAAGTTCTGTCTTTGTGGTTTGTTTCCTCTTGAAATAGCCACAAGCAAAGACTGCGTAAAACACCTTCATCGGAAAGGTGTGCCAAGCTTCCAAAAAACTACTGGTTTTCTGAATACTCGGCAAATTTTTTTTCATCCGACCTTGATGATCTCTGTGCTAATGATCAGTTCACTAAGTCCACTTAGCTGCCCAATTTTCAATCTTCTAGGATGAAGCTTTCGTTACCAGTAACAGTTTGAATTTTTAGGTTTCACTCTATTTCCTCCGTACAGATAGATGTGTTTTTTAAGTCTAAATCAAACACGGTTTGTGCTAGCTCCTTGAAACTTGACAAAATAAAGTAGTTCTAAGTTCTGTCTTTGTGGTTTGTTTCCTCTTGAAATAGCCACAAGCAAAGACTGCGTAAAACACATTCATTGGAAAGGTGTTCCAAGCTTCCAAAATACTACTGGTTTTCTGAATACTCAGCAAATTTTTTTTCATCCGACCTTGATGATCTCTGTGGTAATGATCAGTTCACTAAGTCCACTTAGCTGCCCAATTTTCAATCTTCTAGGATGAAGCGTTCGTTAACAGTAACAGTTTGAATTTTTAGGTTTCACTCTATTTCCTCCTATACAGATAGATGTGTTTTTTAAGTCAAAATCAAACACGGTTTGTGCTAGCTCCATGAAACTTGACAAAATAAAGTAGTTCTAAGTTCTGTCTTTGTGGTTTGTTTCCTCTTGAAATAGCCACAAGCAAAGACTGCGTAAAACACATTCATTGGAAAGGTGTTCCAACCTTCCAAAATACTACTGGTTTTCTGAATACTCGGCAAATTTTTTTTCATCCGACCTTGATGATCTCTGTGGTAATGATCAGTTCACTAAGTCCACTTAGCTGCCCAACTTTCACTCTTCTAGGATGAAGCGTTCGTTACCAGTAACAGTTTGAATTTTTAGGTTTCACTCTATTTCCTCCTATACAGATAGATGTGTTTTTTAAGTCTAAATCAATCACGGTTTGTTCTAGCTCCTTGAAACTTGACAAAATAAAGTTGTTCTAAGTTCTGTCTTTGTGGTTTGTTTCCTCTTGAAATAGCCACAAGCAAAGACTGCGTAAAACACATTCATTGGAAAGGTGTTCCAAGCTTCCAAAATACTACTGGTTTTCTGAATACTCGGCAAATTTTTTTTCATCCGACCTTGATGATCTCTGTGGTAATGATCAGTTCACTAAGTCCACTTAGCTGCCCAATTTTCACTCTTCTAGGATGAAGCGTTCGTTAACAGTAACAGTTTGAATTTTTAGGTTTCACTCTATTTCCTCCTATACAGATAGATGTGTTTTTTAAGTCTAAATCAAACACGGTTTGTGCTAGCTCCATGAAACTTGACAAAATAAAGTAGTTCTAAGTTCTGTCTTTGTGGTTTGTTTCCTCTTGAAATAGCCACAAGCAAAGAGTGCTTAAAACACATTCATTGGAAAGGTGTTCCAAGCTTCCAAAATACTACTGGTTTTCTGAATACTCGGCAAATTTTTTTTCATCCGACCTTGATGATCTCTGTGGTAATTATCAGTTCACTAAGTCCACTTAGCTGCCCAACTTTCACTCTTCTAGGATGAAGCATTCTTTACCAGTAACAGTTTGAATTTTTAGGTTTCACTCTATTTCCTCCTATACAGATAGATGTGTTTTTTAAGGCTAAATCAAACACGGTTTGTGCTAGCTCCTTGAAACTTGACAAAATAAAGAAGTGATAAGTTCTGTCTTTGTGGTTTGTTTCCTCTTGAAATAGCCACAAGCAAACACTGCGTAAAACACCTTTATTGGAACGGTGTTCCAAGCTTCCAAAATGCTACTGGTTTTCTGAATACTCGGCAAATTTTTTTTCATACGACCTTGATGATCTCTGTGGTAATGATCAGTTCACTAAGTCCACTTAGCTGCCCAACTTTCACTCTTCTAGGATGAAGCATTCGTTACCAGTAACAGTTTGAATTTTTAGGTTTCAATCTATTTCCTCCTATACAGATAGATGTGTTTTTTAAGTCTAAATCAAACACGGTTTGTGCTAGCTCCTTGAAACTTGACAAAATAAAGTAGTTCTAAGTTCTGTCTTTGTGGATTGTTTCCTCTTGAAATAGCCACAAGCAAACACTGCGTAAAACACCTTTATTTGAAAAGTGTTCCAAGCTTCCAAAATACTACTGGTTTTATGAATAATCGGCAAATTTTTTTTCATCCGACCTTGATGATCTCTGTGGTAATGATCAGTTCACTAAGTCCACTTAGCTGCCCAATTTTCACTCTTCTAGGATGAAGCGTTCGTTACCAGTAACAGATTGAATTTTTAGGTTTCACTCTATTTCCTCCTATACAGATAGATGTGTTTTTTAAGTCTAAATCAAACACGGTTTGTGCTAGCTCCTTGAAACTTGACAAAATAAAGTAGTTCTAAGTTCTGTCTTTGTGGTTTGTTTCCTCTTGAAATAGCCACAAGCAAACACTGCGTAAAACACCTTCATTGGAAAGGTGGGCCAAGCTTCAAAAAAACTACTTGTTTTCTGAATACTCGGCAAATATTTTTTCATCCGACTTTCATGATCTCTGTGGTAATGATCAGTTCACTAAGTACACTTAGCTGCCCAATTTTCACTCTTCTAGGATGAAGCGTTCGTTACCAGTAACAGTTTGAATTTGTAGGTTTCACTCTATTTCCTCCTATACAGGTAGATGGGTTTTTAAGTCTAAATCAAACACGGTTTGTGCTAGCTCCTTGAAACTTGACAAAATAAAGTAGTTCTAAGTTCTGTCTTTGTGGTTTGTTTCCTCTTGAAATAGCCACAAGCAAAGACTGCGTAAAACACCTTCATTGGAAAGGTGTGCCAAGCTTCCAAAAAACTACTGGTTTTCTGAATACTCGGCAAATTTTTTTTCATCCGACCTTGATGATCTCTGTGGTAATGATCAGTTCACTAAGTCCACTTAGCTGCCCAATTTTCACTCTTCTAGGATGAAGCGTTCGTTACCAGTAACAGTTTGAATTTTTAGGTCTCACTCTTTCCTCCTATACAGATAGATGTGTTTTTTAAGTCTAAATCAATCACGGTTTGTTCTAGCTCCTTGAAACTTGACAAAATAAAGTTGTTCTAAGTTCTGTCATTGTGGTTTGTTTCCTCTTGAAATAGGCACAAGCAAAGACTGCGTAAAACACATTCATTGGAAAGGTGTTCCAAGCTTCCAAAATACTACTGGTTTTCTGAATACTCGGCAAATTTTTTTTCATCCGACCTTGATGATCTCTGTGCTAATGATCAGTTCACTAAGTCCACTTAGCTGCCCAATTTTCAATCTTCTAGGATGAAGCTTTCGTTACCAGTAACAGTTTGAATTTTTAGGTTTCACTCTATTTCCTCCTATACAGATAGATGTGTTTTTTAAGTCTAAATCAAACACGGTTTGTGCTAGCTCCTTGAAACTTGACAAAATAAAGTAGTTCTAAGTTCTGTCTTTGTGGTTTGTTTCCTCTTGAAATAGCCACAAGCAAAGACTGCGTAAAACACATTCATTGGAAAGGTGTTCCAAGCTTCCAAAATACTACTGGTTTTCTGAATACTCGGCAAATTTTTTTTCATCCGACCTTGATGATCTCTGTGGTAATGATCAGTTCACTAAGTCCACTTAGCTGCCCAATTTTCACTCTTCTAGGATGAAGTGTTCGTTAACAGTAACAGTTTGAATTTTTAGGTTTCACTCTATTTCCTCCTATACAGATAGATGTGTTTTTTAAGTCTAAATCAAACACGGTTTGTGCTAGCTCCATGAAACTTGACAAAATAAAGTAGTTCTAAGTTCTGTCTTTGTGATTTGTTTCCTCTTGAAATAGCCACAAGCAAAGACTGCGTAAAACACATTCATTGGAAAGGTGTTCCAAGCTTCCAAAATACTACTGGTTTTCTGAATACTCGGCAAATTTTTTTTCATCCGACCTTGATGATCTCTGTGGTAATGATCAGTTCACTAAGTCCACTTAGCTGCCCAACTTTCACTCTTCTAGGATGAAGCGTTCGTTACCAGTAACAGTTTGAATTTTTAGGTTTCACTCTATTTCCTCCTATACAGATAGATGTGTTTTTTAAGTCTAAATCAATCACGGTTTGTTCTAGCTCCTTGAAACTTGACAAAATAAAGTTGTTCTAAGTTCTGTCTTTGTGGTTTGTTTCCTCTTGAAATAGCCACAAGCAAAGACTGCGTAAAACACATTCATTGGAAAGGTGTTCCAAGCTTCCAAAATACTACTGGTTTTCTGAATACTCGGCAAATTTTTTTTCATCCGACCTTGATGATCTCTGTGGTAATGATCAGTTCACTAAGTCCACTTAGCTGCCCAATTTTCAATCTTCTAGGATGAAGCATTCGTTACCAGTAACAGTTTGAATTTTTAGGTTTCACTCTATTTCCTCCTATACAGATAGATGTGTTTTTTAAGTCTAAATCAAACACGGTTTGTGCTAGCTCCTTGAAACTTGACATAATAAAGTAGTTCTAGGTTCAGTCTTTGTGGTTTGTTTCCTCTTGAAATAGCCACAAGCAAACACTGCATAAAACAAATTTAATGGAAAGGTGTTCCAAGCTTCCAAAATACTACTGGTTTTCTGAATACTCGGCAAATTTTTTTTCATCCGACCTTGATGATCTCTGTGGTAATGATCAGTTCACTAAGTCCACTTAGCTGCCCAATTTTCACTTTTCTAGGATGAAGCGTTCGTTACCAGTAACAGTTTGAGTTTTTAGGTTTCACTCTATTTCCTCCTATACAGATAGATGTATTTTTTAAGTCTAAATCAAACACGGTTTGTGCTAGCTCCATGAAACTTGACAAAATAAAGTAGTTCTAAGTTCTGTCTTTGTGGTTTGTTTCCTCTTGAAATAGCCACAAGCAAAGACTGCGTAAAACACATTCATTGGAAAGGTGTTCCAAGCTTCCAAAATACTACTGGTTTTCTGAATACTCGGCAAATTTTTTTTCATCCGACCTTGATGATCTCTCTGGTAATGATCAGTTCACTAAGTCCACTTAGATGCCCAACTTTCACTCTTCTAGGATGAAGCGTTCGTTACCAGTAACAGTTTGAATTTTTAGGTTTCACTCTATTTCCTCCTATACAGATAGATGTGTTTTTTAAGTCTAAATCAAACACGGTTTGTGCTAGCTCCTTGAAACTTGACAAAATAAAGTAGTTCTAAGTTCTGTCTTTGTGGTTTGTTTCCTCTTGAAATAGCCACAAGCAAACACTGCGTAAAACACCTTTATTTGAAAAGTGTTCCAAGCTTCCAAAATACTACTGGTTTTCTGAATACTCGGCAAATTTTTTTTCATCCGACCTTGATGATCCCTGTGGTAATGATCAGTTCACTAAGTCCACTTACCTGCCCAACTTTCACTCTTCTAGGATGAAGCGTTGGTTACCAGTAACAGTTTGAATTTTTAGGTTTCACTCTATTTCCTCCTATACAGATAGATGTGTTTTTTAAGTCTAAATCAAACACGGTTTGTCTAGCTCCTTGAAACTTGACAAAATAAAGTAGTTCTATGTTCTGTCTTTGTGGTTTGTTTCCTCTTGAAATAGCCACAAGCAAACACTGCGTAAAACAACTTTATTGGAAAGGTGTTCCAAGCTTCCAAAATACTACTGGTTTTCTGAATACTCGGCAAATTTTTTTTCTTCCGACCTTGATGATCTCTGTGGTAATGATCAGTTCACTAAGTCCACTTAGATGCACAATTTTCACTCTTCTAGGATGAAGCGTTCGTTACCAGTAACAGTTTGAATTTTTACGTTTCACTCTATTTCTTCCTATACAGATAGATGTGTTTTTTAAGTCTAAATCAAACACGGTTTGTGCTAGCTCCTTGAAACTTGACAAAATAAAGTAGTTCTAAGTTCTGTCTTTGTGGTTTGTTTCCTCTTGAAATAGCCACAAGCAAAGACTGCGTAAAACACATTCATTGGAAAGGTGTTCCAAGCTTCCAAAATACTACCGGTTTTCTGAATACTCGGCAAATTTTTTTTCATCCGACCTTGATGATCTCTGTGGTAATGATCAGTTCACTAAGTCCACTTAGCTGCCCAATTTTCTCTCTTGTAGGATGAAGCGTTCGTTACCAGTAACAGTTTGAATTTTTAGGTTTCACTCTATTTCCTCCTATACAGATAGATGTGTTTTTTAAGTCTAAGTCAAACACGGTTTGTGCTAGCTCCTTGAAACTTGACAAAATAAAGTAGTTCTAAGTTCTGTTTTTGTGGTTTGTTTCCTCTTGAAATAGCCACAAGCAAACACTGCGTAAAACACCTTCATTGGAAAGGTGGGCCAAGCTTCAAAAAAACTACTTGTTTTCTGAATACTCGGCAAATGTTTTTTCATTCGACTTTCATGATCTCTGTGGTAATGATCAGTTCACTAAGTCCACTTAGCTGCCCAATTTTCACTCTTCTAGGATGAAGCGTTCGTTACCAGTAACAGTTTGAATTTTTAGGTTTCACTCTATTTCCTCCTATACAGATAGATGGGTTTTTAAGTCTAAATCAAACACGGTTTGTGCTAGCTCCTTGAAACTTGACAAAATAAAGTAGTTCTAAGTTCGGTCTTTGTGGTTTGTTTCCTCTTGAAATAGCCACAAGCAAAGACTGCGTAAAACACATTCATTGGAAAGGTGTTCCAAGCTTCCAAAATACTACTGTTTTTCTGAATACTCGGCAAATTTTTTTTCATCCGACCTTGATGATCTCTGTGGTAATGATCAGTTCACTAAGTCCACTTAGCTGCCCAACTTTCACTCTTCTAGGATGAAGCGTTCATTACCAGTAACAGTTTGAATTTTTAGGTTTCACTCTATTTCCTCCTATACAGATAGATGTGTTTTTTAAGTCTAAATCAAACACGGTTTGTGCTAGCTCCTTGAAACTTGACAAAATAAAGTAGTTCTAAGTTCTGTCTCTGTGGTTTGTTTCCTCTTGAAATAGCCACAAGCAAAGACTGCGTAAAACACATTCATTGGAAAGGTGTTCCAAGCTTCCAAAATACTACCGGTTTTCTGAATACTCGGCAAATTTTTTTTCATCCGACCTTGATGATCTCTGTGGTAATGATCAGTTCACTGAGTCCACTTAGCTGCCCAATTTTCACTCTTCTCGGATGAAGCGTTCGTTACCAGTAACAGTTTGAATTTTTAGGTTTCATTCTATTTCCTCCTATACAGATAGATGTGTTTTTTAAGACTTAATCAAACACGGTTTGTTCTAGCTCCTTGAAACTTGACAAAATAAATTAGTTCTTAGTTCTGTCTTTGTGGTTTGTTTCCTCTTGAAATAGCCACAAGCAAAGACTGCGTAAAACACATTCATTGGAAAGGTGTTCCAAGCTTCCAAAATACTACTGGTTTCATGAATACTCGGCAAATTTTTTTTTCATCCGACCTTGATGATCTCTGTGGTAATGATCATTTCACTAAGTAAACTTAGCTGCCCAATTTTCACTCTTCTAGGATGAAGCGTTCGTTACCAGTAACAGTTTGAATTTTTAGGTTTCACTCTATTTCCTCCTATACAGATAGATGTGTTTTTTAAGTCTAAATCAAACACGGTTTGTGCTAGTACCTTGAAACTTGACAAAATAATGTAGTTCTAAGTTCTGTCTTTGTGGTTTGTTTCCTCTTGAAATAGCCACAAGCAAATGCTGCGTAAAACACCTTTATTGGAAAGGTGTTCCAAGCTTCCAAAATACTACTGATTTTCTGAATACTCGCAAATTTTTTTTCATCCGACCTTGATGATCTCTGTGGTAATGATCAGTTCACTAAGTCCACTTAGGTGCCCAATTTTCACTCTTCTAGGATGAAGCGTTCGTTACCAGTAAGAGTTTGAATTTTTAGTTTCACTCTATTTCCTCCTATACAGATAGGTGTGTTTTTTAAGTCTAAATCAAACACGGTTTGCGCTAGCTCCTTGAAACTTGACAAAATAAAGTAGTTCTAAGTTCTGTCTTTGTGGTTTGTTTCCTCTTGAAATAGCCACAAGCAAAGACTGCGTAAAACACCTTAATTGGAAAGGTGGGCCAAGCTTCAAAAAAACTACTTGTTTTCTGAATACTCGGCAAATATTTTTTCATCGGAATTCATGATCTCTGTGGTAATGATCAGTTCACTAAGTCCACTTAGCTGCCCAATTTTCACTCTTCTAGGATGAAGCATTCGTTACCAGTAACAGTTTGAATTTTTAGGTTTCACTCTATTTCCTCCTATACAGATAGATGTGTTTTTTAAGTCTAAATCAAACACGGTTTGTGCTAGCTCCTTGAAACTTGACAAAATAAAGTAGTTCTAAGTTCTGTCTTTGTGGTTTGTTTCCTCTTGAAATAGCCACAAGCAAAGACTGCGTAAAACACCTTCATTGGAAAGGTGTGCCAAGCTTCCAAAAAACTACTGGTTTTCTGAATACTCGCAAATTTTTTTTCATCCGAACTTGATGATCTCTGTGGTAATGATCAGTTTACATAGTCCACTTAGCTGCCCAATATTCACTCTTCTAGGATGAAGCGTTCGTTACCAGTAACAGTTTGAGTTTTTAGGTTTCACTCTATTTCCTCCTATATATATAGATGTGTTTGGAAGTCTAAATCAAACATGGTATGTGCTAGCTCCTTGAAACATGACAAAAAAGTAGTTCTAAGTTCAGTCTTTGTGGTTTGTTTCCTCTTGAAATAGCCACAAGCAAACACTGCATAAAACACCTTTATTGGAAAGGTGTTCCAAGCTTCCAAAATACTACTGGTTTTCTGAATACTCGGCAAATTTTTTTCATCTGACCTTGATGATCTCTGTGGTAATGATCAGTTCACTAAGTCCACTTAGCTGCCCAATTTTCCCTCTTCTAGGATGAAGCGTTCGTTACCAGTAACAGTTTGAGTTTTTAGGTTTCACTCTATTTCCTCCTATATAGATAGATGTGTTTGGAAGTCTAAATCAAACACGGTTTGTGCTAGCTCCTTGAAACTTGACAAAACAAAGTAGTTCTAAGTTATGTCTTTGTGGTTTGTTTCCTCTTGAAATAGGCACAAGCAAAGACTGCGTAAAAACACATTCATTGGAAAGGTGTGCCAAGCCTCCAAAAAACTACTGGTTTTCTGAATACTCGGCAAATTTTTTTTCATCCGAACTTGATGATCTCTGTGGTAATGATCAGTTCACTAAGTCCACTTAGCTGGCAATTTTCAATCTTCTAGGATGAAGCATTCGTTACCAATAACAGTTTGAATTTTTAGGTTTCACTCTATTTCCTCCTATACAGATAGATGTGTTTTTTAAGTCTAAATCAAACACGGTTTGTGCTAGCTCCTTGAAACTTGACAAAATAAAGTAGTTCTAAGTTCTGTCTTTGTGGTTTGTTTCCTCTTGAAATAGACACAAGCAAACACTGCGTAAAACACCTTTATTGGAAAGGTGTTCCAAGCTTCCAAAATACTACTGGTTTTCTGAATACTCGGCAAATTTTCTTTCAACCGACCTTGATGATCTCTGTGGTAATGATCAGTTCACTGAGTCCACTTAGCTGCCCAATTTTCACTCTTCTAGGATGAAGCGTTCGTTACCAGTAACAGTTTGAATTTTTAGGTTTCACTCTATTTCCTCCTATACAGATAGATGTGTTTTTTAAGTCTAAATCAAACACGGTTTGTGCTAGCTCCATGAAACTTGACAAAATAAAGTAGTTCTAAGTTCTGTCTTTGTGGTTTGTTTCCTCTTGAAATAGCCACAAGCAAAGACTGCGTAAAACACCTTTATTGGAAAGGTGTTCCAAGGTTCCAAAATGCTACTGGTTTTCTGAATACTCGGCAAATTTTTTTTCATCCGACCTTGATGATCTCTGTGGTAATGATCAGTTCAGTAAGTCCACTTAGCTGCCCAACTTTCACTCTTCTAGGATGAAGCGTTCATTACCAGTAACAGTTTGAATTTTTACGTTTCACTCTATTTCCTCCTACACAGATAGATGTGTTTTTTAAGTCTAAATCAAACACGGTTTGTGCTAGCTCCTTGAAACTTGACAAAATAAAGTAGTTCTAAGTTCTGTCTTTGTGGTTTGTTTCCTCTTGAAATAGCCACAAGCAAAGACTGTGTAAAACACATTCATTGGAAAGGTGTGCCAAGCTTCCAAAATACTACTGGTTTTCTGAATACTCGGCAAATTTTTTTTCATCCGACCTTGATGATCTCTGTGGTAATGATCAGTTCACTAAGTCCACTTAGATGCCCAACTTTCACTCTTCTAGGATGAAGCGTTCGTTACCAGTAACAGTTTGAATTTTTAGGTTTCACTCTATTTCCTCCTATACAGATAGATGTGTTTTTTAAGTCTAAATCAAACACGGTTTGTGCTAGCTCCATGAAACTTGACAAAATAAAGTAGTTCTAAGTTCTGTCTTTGTGGTTTGTTTCCTCTTGAAATAGCCACAAGCAAAGACTGCGTAAAACACATTCATTGGAAAGGTGTTCCAAGATTCCAAAATACTACTGGTTTTCTGAATACTCGGCAAATTTTTTTTCATCCGACCTTGATGATCTCTGTGGTAATGATCAGTTCACTAAGTCCACTTAGCTGCCCAATTTTCACTCTTCTCGGAAGAAGCGTTCGTTACCAGTAACAGTTTGAATTTTTAGGTTTCATTCTATTTCCTCCTATACAGATAGATGTGTTTTTTAAGTCTAAATCAAACACGGTTTGTGCTAGCTCCTTGAAACTTGACAAAATAAATTAGTTCTAAGTTCTGTCTTTGTGGTTTGTTTCCTCTTGAAATAGCCACAAGCAAAGACTGCGTAAAACACATTCATTGGAAAGGTGTGCCAAGCTTCCAAAAAACTACTGGTTTTCTGAATACTCGGCAAATTTTTTTTCATCCGAACTTGATGATCTCTGTGGTAATGATCAGTTCACTAAGTCCACTTAGCTGCCCAATTTTCACTCTTCTCGGATGAAGCGTTCGTTACCAGTAACAGTTTGAATTTTTAGGTTTCATTCTATTTCCTCCTATACAGATAGGTGTGTTTTTTAAGTCTAAATCAAACACGGTTTGTGCTAGCTCCTTGAAACTTGACAAAATAAATTAGTTCTAAGTTCTGTCTTTGTGGTTTGTTTCCTCTTGAAATAGCCACAAGCAAAGACTGCGTAAAACACATTCATTGGAAAGGTGTGCCAAGCTTCCAAAAAACTACTGGTTTTCTGAATACTCGGCAAATTTTTTTTCATCCGAACTTGATGATCTCTGTGGTAATGATCAGTTCACTAAGTCCACTTAGCTGACCAATTTTCACTCTTCTAGGATGAAGCTTTCGTTACCAGTAACAGTTTGAATTTTTAGGTTTCACTCTATTTCCTCCTATACAGATAGATGTGTTTTTTAAGTCTAAATCAAACACGGTTTGTGCTAGTACCTTGAAACTTGACAAAATAAAGTAGTTCTAAGTTCTGTCTTTGTGGTTTGTTTCCTCTTGAAATAGCCACAAGCAAATGCTGCGTAAAACACCTTTATTGGAAAGGTGTTCCAAGCTTCCAAAATACTACTGGTTTTCTGAATACTCGCAAATTTTTTTTCATCCGACCTTGATGATCTCTGTGGTAATGATCAGTTCACTAAGTCCACTTAGGTGCCCAATTTTCACTCTTCTAGGATGAAGCGTTCGTTACCAGTAACAGTTTGAATTTTTAGTTTCACTCTATTTCCTCCTATACAGATAGGTGTGTTTTTTAAGTCTAAATCAAACAAGGTTTGTGCTAGCTCCTTGAAACTTGACAAAATAAAGTAGTTCTAAGTTCTGTCTTTGTGGTTTGTTTCCTCTTGAAATAGCCACAAGCAAAGACTGCGTAAAACACCTTCATTGGAAACCTGTTCCAAGCTTCCAAAATACTACTGATTTCTGAATACTCGGCAAATTTTTTTTCATCCGACCTTGATGATCTCTGTGGTAATGATCACTTCACTAAGTCCACTTAGCTGCCCAATTTTCACTCTTCTAGGATGAAGCGTTCGTTACCAGTAACAGTTTGAATTTTTAGTTTCACTCTATTTCCTCCTATACAGATAGATGTGTTTTTTAAGTCTAAATCAAACACGGTTTGTGCTAGCTCCTTGAAACTTATCAGTTCACTAAGTCCACTTAGCTGCCCAATTTTCACTCTTCTAGGATGAAGCGTTCGTTACCAGTAACAGTTTGAATTTTTAGGTTTCACTCTATTTCCTCCTATACAGATAGATGTGTTTTTTAAGTCTAAATCAAACACGGTTTGTGCTAGTACCTTGAAACTTGACAAAATAAAGTAGTTCTAAGTTCTGTCTTTGTGGTTTGTTTCCTCTTGAAATAGCCACAAGCAAATGCTGCGTAAAACACCTTTATTGGAAAGGTGTTCCAAGCTTCCAAAATACTACTGGTTTTCTGAATACTCGCAAATTTTTTTCATCCGACCTTGATGATCTCTGTGGTAATGATCAGTTCACTAAGTCCACTTAGGTGCCCAATTTTCACTCTTCTAGGATGAAGCGTTCGTTACCAGTAACAGTTTGAATTTTTAGTTTCACTCTATTTCCTCCTATACAGATAGGTGTGTTTTTTAAGTCTAAATCAAACACGGTTTGTGCTAGCTCCTTGAAACTTGACAAAATAAAGTAGTTCTAAGTTCTGTCTTTGTGGTTTGTTTCCTTTTGAAATAGCCACAAGCAAAGACTGCGTAGAACACCTTAATTGGAAAGGTGGGCCAAGCTTCAAAAAAACTACTTGTTTTCTGAATACTCGGCAAATATTTTTTCATCCGAATTTCATGATCTCTGTGGTAATGATCAGTTCACTAAGTCCACTTAGCTGCCCAATTTTCACTCTTCTAGGATGAAGCATTCGTTACCAGTAACAGTTTGAATTTTTAGGTTTCACTCTATTTCCTCCTATACAGATAGATGTGTTTTTTAAGTCTAAATCAAACACGGTTTGTGCTAGCTCCTTGAAACTTGCCAAAATAAAGAGGTTCTAAGTTCTGTCTTTGTGGTTTGTTTCCTCTTGAAATAGCCACAAGCAAAGACTGCGTAAAACACCTTTATTGAAAAGGTGTTCCAAGCTTCCAAAATACTACTGGTTTTCTGAATACTCGCAAATTTTTTTTCATCAGACCTTGATGATCTCTGTGGTAATGATCAGTTCACTAAGTCCACTTAGGTGCCCAATTTTCACTCTTCTAGGATGAAGCATTCGTTACCAGTAACAGTTTGAATTTTTAGTTTCACTCTATTTCCTCCTATACAGATAGATGTGTTTTTTAAGTCTAAATCAAACACGGTTTGTGCTAGCTCCTTGAATCTTGACAAAATAAAGTAGTTCTAAGTTCTGTCTTTGTGGTTTGTTTCCTCTTGAAATAGCCACAAGCAAAGACTGCGTAAAACACATTCATTGGAAAGGTGTTCCAAGCTTTCAAAATACTACTGGTTTTCTGAATACTCGGCAAATTTTTTTTCATCCGACCTTGATGATCTCTATGGTAATGATCAGTTCACTAAGTCCACTTAGCTGCCCAATTTTCACTCTTCTAGGATGAAGCGTTCGTTACCAGTAACAGTTTGAATTTTTAGGTTTCACTCTATTTCCTCCTATACAGATAGATGTGTTTTTTAAGTCTAAATCAAACACGGTTTGTGCTAGCTCCTTGAAACTTGACAAAATAAAGTAGTTCTAAGTTCTGTCTTTGTGGTTTGTTTCCTCTTGAAATAGCCACAAGCAGAGACTGTGTAAAACACATTCATTGGAAAGGTGTTCCAAGCTTCCAAAATACTACTGATTTTCTGAATACTCGCAAATTTTTTTCATCCGACCTTGATGATCTCTGTGGTAATGATCAGTTCACTAAGTCCACTTAGGTGCCCAATTTTCACTCTTCTAGGATGAAGCGTTCGTTACCAGTAACAGTTTGAATTTTTTAGTTTCACTCTATTTCCTCCTATACAGATAGGTGTGTTTTTTAAAGTCTAAATCAAACACGGTTTGTGCTAGCTCCTTGAAACTTGACAAAATAAAGTAGTTCTAAGTTCTGTCTTTGTGGTTTGTTTCCTCTTGAAATAGCCACAAGCAAAGACTGCGTAGAACACCTTAATTGGAAAGGTGGGCCAAGCTTCAAAAAAAACTACTTGTTTTCTGAATACTCGGCAAATATTTTCTCATCCGAATTCATGATCTCTGTGGTAATGATCAGTTCACTAAGTCCACTTAGCTGCCCAATTTTCACTCTTCTAGGATGAAGCATTCGTTACCAGTAACAGTTTGAATTTTTAGGTTTCACTCTATTTCCTCCTATACAGATAGATGTGTTTTTTAAGTCTAAATCAAACACGGTTTGTGCTAGCTCCTTGAAACTTGCCAAAATAAAGAAGTTCTAAGTTCTGTCTTTGTGGTTTGTTTCCTCTTGAAATAGCCACAAGCAAAGACTGCGTAAAACACCTTTATTGGAAAGGTGTTCCAAGCTTCCAAAATACTACTGGTTTTCTGAATACTCGCAAATTTTTTTTCATCAGACCTTGATGATCTCTGTGGTAATGATCAGTTCACTAAGTCCACTTAGGTGCCCAATTTTCACTCTTCTAGGATGAAGCATTCGTTACCAGTAACAGTTTGAATTTTTAGTTTCACTCTATTTCCTCCTATACAGATAGATGTGTTTTTTTAAGTCTAAATCAAACACGGTTTGTGCTAGCTCCTTGAATCTTGACAAAATAAATTAGTTCTAAGTTCTGTCTTTGTGGTTTGTTTCCTCTTGAAATAGCCACAAGCAAAGACTGCGTAAAACACATTCATTGGAAAGGTGTGCCAAGCTTCCAAAAAACTACTGGTGTTCGGAATACTCGGCAAATTTTTTTTCATCCGACCTTGATGATCTCTGTGGTAATGATCAGTTCACTAAGTCCACTTAGCTGCCCAACTTTCACTCTTCTAGGATGAAGCGTTCGTTACCAGTAACAGTTTGAATTTCTAGGTTTCACTCTATTTCCTCCTATACAGATAGGTGTGTTTTTTAAGTCTAAATCAAACACGGTTTGTGCTAGCTCCTTGAAACTTGACAAAATAAAGTAGTTCTAAGTTCTGTCTTTGTGGTTTGTTTCCTCTTGAAATAGCCACAAGCAAAGACTGCGTAAAACACCTTTATTGGAAAGGTGTTCCAAGCTTCCAAAATACTACTGGTTTTCTGAATACTCGGCAAATTTTTTTTCATCCGACCTTGATGATCTCTGTGGTAATGATCAGTTCACTTAGTCCACTTAACTGCCCAATATTCACTCTTCTAGGATGAAGTGTTCGTTACCAGTAACAGTTTGAATTTTTAGGTTTCACTCTATTTCCTCCTATGCAGATAGATGTGTTTTTTAAGTCTAAATCAAACACGGTTTGTGCTAGCTCCTTGAAACTTGAAAAAATAAATTAGTTCTAAGTTCTGTCTTTGTGGTTTGTTTCTTATTGAAATAGCCAAAGCAAAGACTGTGTAAAACACATTCATTGGAAAGGAGTTACAAGCTTCCAAAATATTACTGGTTTTCTGAATACTCGGCAAATTTTTTTTCATCCGACCTTGATGATCTCTGTGGTAATGATCAGTTCACTAAGTCCACTTAGCTGCCCAATTTTCACTCTTCTAGGATGAAGAGTTCGTTACCAGTAACAGTTTGAATTTTTAGGTTTCACTCTATTTCCTCCTATACAGATGATGAGTTTTTTAAGTCTAAATCAAACACGGTTTGTGCTAGCTCCATGAAACTTGACAAAATAAAATAGTTCTAAGTTCTGTCTTTGTGGTTTGTTTCCTCTTGAAATAGCCACAAGCAAACACTGCGTAAAACACCTTCATTGGAAAGGTGTGCCAAGCTTCCAAAAAACTACTGGTTTTCTGAATACTCGGCAAATTTTTTTTTCATCCGACCTTGACGATCTCTGTGGTAATGATCAGTTCACTAAGTCCACTTAGCTTCCCAATTTTCACTCTTCTAGGATGAAGCGTTCGTTACCAGTAACAGTTTGAATTTTTAGGTTTCACTCTATTTCCTCCTATACAGATAGATGTTTTTTTTTAAGTCTAAATCAAACACGGTTTGTGCTAGCTCCTTGAAACTTGACAAAATAAAGTAGTTCTAAGTTCTGTCTTTGTGGTTTGTTTCCTCTTGAAATAGCCACAAGCAAACACTGCGTAAAACACCTTCATTGGAAAGGTCGGCCAAGCTTCAAAAAAACTACTTGTTTTCTGAATACTCGGCAAATATTTTTTCATCCGACCTTGATGATCTCTGTGGTAATGATCAGTCACTTAGTCCACTTAACTGCCCAATATTCACTCTTCTAGGATGAAGCGTTCGTTACCAGTAACATTTTGAATTTTAGGTTTCACTCTATTTCCTCCTATACATATAGATGTGTTTTTTAAGTCTAAATCAAACACGGTTTGTGCTAGCTCCTTGAAACTTGACAAAATAAAGTAGTTCTAAGTTCTGTCTTTTTGGTTTGTTTCCTCTTGAAATAGCCACAAGCAAACACTGCGTAAAAACACCTTTATTGGAAAGGTGTTCCAAGCTTCCAAAATACTACTGGTTTTCTGAATACTCGGCAAAATTTTTTTCATCCGACCTTGATGATCTCTGTGGTAATGATCAGTTCATTAAGTCCACTTAGCTGCCCAATTTTCACTCTTCTAGGATGAAGCGTTCGTTACCAGTAACAGTTTGAATTTTTAGGTTTCACTCTATTTCCTCCTATACAGATAGATGTGTTTTTTAAGTCTAAATCAAACACGGTTTGTGCTAGCTCCTTGAAACTTGAAAAAATAAAGTACTTCTAAGTTCTGTCTTTGTGGTTTGTTTCCTCTTGAAATAGCCACAAGCAAAGACTGTGTAAAACACATTCAATGGAAAGGTGTTCCAAGCTTCCAAAATACTACTGGTTTTCTGAATACTCGGCAAATTTTTTTCATCCGACCTTGATGATCTCTGTGGTAATGATCAGTTCACTCAGTCCACTTAGCTGCCCAATTTTCACTCTTCTAGGATGAAGCGTTCATTACCAGTAACAGTTTGAATTTTTAGGTTTCACTCTATTTCCTCCTATACAGATAGATGTGTTTTTTGAGTCTAAATCAAACACGGTTTGTGCTAGCTCCTTGAAACTTGACAAAATAAAGTAGTTCTAAGTTCTGTCTTTGTGGTTTGTTTCCTCTGGAAATAGGCACAAGCAAAGACTGCGTAAAACACATTCATTGGAAAGGTGTGCCAAGCTTCCAAAATACTACTGGTTTTCTGAATACTCGGCAAGTTTTTTTTCATCCTACCTTGATGATCTCTGTGGTAATGATCAGTTCATTAAGTCCACTTAGCTGCCCAATTTTCACTCTTCTAGGATGAAGCGTTCGTTACCAGTAACAGTTTGAATTTTTAGGTTTCACTCTATTTCCTCCTATACAGATAGATGTGTTTTTTAAGTCTAAATCAAACACGGTTTGTGCTAGCTCCTTGAAACTTGAAAAAATAAAGTACTTCTAAGTTCTGTCTTTGTGGTTTGTTTCCTCTTGAAATAGCCACAAGCAAAGACTGTGTAAAACACATTCAATGGAAAGGTGTTCCAAGCTTCCAAAATACTACTGGTTTTCTGAATACTCGGCAAATTTTTTTCATCCGACCTTGATGATATCTGTGGTAATGATCAGTTCACTCAGTCCACTTAGCTGCCCAATTTTCACTCTTCTAGGATGAAGCGTTCATTACCAGTAACAGTTTGAATTTTTAGGTTTCACTCTATTTCCTCCTATACAGATAGATGTGTTTTTTGAGTCTAAATCAAACACGGTTTGTGCTAGCTCCTTGAAACTTGACAAAATAAAGTAGTTCTAAGTTCTGTCTTTGTGGTTTGTTTCCTCTGGAAATAGGCACAAGCAAAGACTGCGTAAAACACATTCATTGGAAAGGTGTGCCAAGCTTCCAAAATACTACTGGTTTTCTGAATACTCGGCAATTTTTTTTTCATCCGACCTTGATGATCTCTGTGGTAATGATCAGTTCACTAAGTCCACTTAGCTGCCCAATTTTCACTCTTCTAGGATGAAGCGTTCGTTACCAGTAACAGTTTGAATTTTTAGGTTTCACTCTATTTCCTCCTATACAGATAGATGTGTTTTTTAAGTCTAAATCAAACAGGGTTTGTGCTAGCTCCTTGAAACTTGACAAAATAAAGTAGTTCTAATTTCTGTCTTTGTGGTTTGTTTCCTCTTGAAATAGCCACAAGCAGAGACTGCGTAAAACACCTTCATTGGAAAGGTGTGCCAAGCTTCCAAAAAACTACTGGTTTTCTGAATACTCGGCAAATTTTTTTTCATCCGAACTTGATGATCTCTGTGGTAATGATCAGTTTACTTAGTCCACTTAGTTGTCCAATATTCACTCTTCTAGGATGAAGCGTTCGTTACCAGTAACAGTTTGAGTTTTTAGGTTTCACTCTATTTCCTCCTATATATATAGATGTGTTTGGAAGTTAAATCAAACACGGTTTGTGCTAGCTCCTTGGAACTTGACAAAATAAAGTAGTTCTAAGTTCTGTCTTTGTGGTTTGTTTCCTCTTGAAATAGGCACAAGCAAACACTGCCTAAAACACCTTTATTAAAAAGGTGTTCCAAGCTTCCAAAATACTACTGGTTTTCTGAATACTCGGCAAATTTTTTTTTATCCGATCTTGATGCTCTCTGTGGTAAAGATCAGTTCACTAAGTAAACTTAGCTGCCCAATTTTCACTCTTCTAGGATGAAGCGTTCGTTACCAGTAAGAGTTTGAATTTTTAGGTTTCACTCTATTTCCTCCTATACAGATTGATGTGTTTTTTAAGTCTAATTCAAACACGGTTTGTGCTAGCTCCTTGAAACTTGACAAAATAAAGTAGTTTTAAGTTCTGTCTTTGTGGTTTGTTTCCTCTTGAAATAGCCACAAGCAAAGACTGCGTAAAACACATTCATTGGAAAGGTGTTCCAAGCTTCCAAAATACTACTGGTTTTCTGAATACTCGGCAAATTATTTTTCATCCGACCTTGATGATCTCGGTGGTAATGATCAGTTCACTAAGTCCACTTAGCTGCCCAACTTTCACTCTTCTAGGATGAAGCGTTCGTTACCAGTAACAGTTTGAATTTTTAGGTTTCACTCTATTTCCTCCTATACAGATAGATGTGTTTTTTAAGTCTAAATCAAACAGGGTTTGTGCTAGCTCCTTGAAACTTGACAAAATAAAGTAGTTCTAATTTATGTCTTTGTGGTTTGTTTCCTCTTGAAATAGCCACAAGCAGAGACTGCGTAAAACACCTTCATTGGAAAGGTGCGCCAAGCCTCCAAAAAACTACTGGTTTTCTGAATACTCGGCAAATTTTTTTTCATCCGACCTTGATGATCTCTGTGGTAATGATCAGTTTACTTAGTCCACTTAGCTCTCCAATATTCACTCTTCTAGGATGAAGCGTTTGTTACCAGTAACAGTTTGAGTTTTTAGGTTTCACTCTATTTCCTCCTATATATATAGATGTGTTTGGAAGTTAAATCAAACACGGTTTGTGCTAGCTCCTTGAAACTTGACTAAATAAAGTAGTTCTAAGTTCTGTCTTTGTGGTTTGTTTCCTTTTGAAATAGGCACAAGCAAAGACTGCGTAAAACACATTCATTGGAAAGGTGTGCCAAGCTTCCAAAAAACTACTGTTTTTCGGAATACTCGGCAAATTTTTTTTCATCCGACCTTGATGATCTCTGTGGTAATGATCAGTTCACTAAGTCCACTTAGCTGCCCAATTTTCACTCTTCTAGGATGAAGCGTTCGTTACCAGTAACAGTTTGAATTTTTAGGTTTCACTCTATTTGCTCCTATGCAGATAGATGTGTTTTTAAGTCTAAATCAAACACGGTTTGTGCTAGCTCCTTGAAACTTGACAAAATAAAGTAGTTCTAAATTCTGTCTTTGTGGTTTGTTTCCTCTTTAAATAGCCACAAGCAAACACTGCGTAAAACACCTTTATTGGAAATGTGTTCCAAGCTTCCAAAATACTACTGGTTTTCTGAAGACTCGGCAAATTTTTTTCATCCGATCTTGAAGATCTCTGTGGTAATGATCAGTTTACTTAGTCCACTTAGCTGTCCAATATTCACTCTTCTAGGATGAAGCGTTTGTTACCAGTAACAGTTTGAGTTTTTAGGTTTCACTCTATTTCCTCCTATATATATAGATGTGTTTGGAAGTTAAATCAAACACGGTTTGTGCTAGCTCCTTGAAACTTGACAAAATAAAGTAGTTCTAAGTTCTGTCTTTGTGGTTTGTTTCCTCTTGAAAGAGGCACAAGCAAAGACTGCGTAAAACACATTCATTGGAAAGGTGTGCCAAGCTTCCAAAAAACTACTGGTTTTCGGAATACTCGGCAAATTTTTTTTCATCCGACCTTGATGATCTCTGTGGTAATGATCAGTTCACTAAGTCCACTTAGCTGCCCAACTTTCATTCTTCTAGGATGAAGCGTTCGTTACCAGTAACAGTTTGAATTTTTAGGTTTCACTCTATTTCCTCCTATACAGATAGATGTGTTTTTTAAGTCTAAATCAAACACGGTTTGTGCTAGCTCCTTGAAACTTGACAAAATAAAGTAGTTCTACGTTCTGACTTTGTGGTTTGTTTCCTCTTGAAATAGCCACAAGCAAACACTGCGTAAAACACCTTTATTGGAAAGGTGTTCCAAGCTTCCAAAATACTACTCGTTTTCTGAATACTCGGCAAATTTTTTTTCATCCGACCTTGATGCTCTCTGTGGTAATGATCAGTTCACTGAGTCCACTTAGCTGCCCAATTTTCACTCTTCTAGGATGAAGCGTTCGTTACCAGTAACAGTTTGAGTTTTTAGGTTTCACTCTATTTCCTCCTATATAGATAGATGTGTTAGGAAGTCTAAATCAAACACTGTTTGTGCTAGCTCCTTGAATCTTGACAAAATAAATTAGTTCTAAGTTCTGTCTTTGTGGTTTGTTTCCTCTTGAAATAGGCACAAGCAAAGACTGCGTAAAACACATTCATTGGAAAGGTGTGCCAAGCTTCCAAAAAACTACTGGTGTTCGGAATACTCGGCAAATTTTTTTTCATCCGACCTTGATGATCTCTGTGGTAATGATCAGTTCACTAAGTCCACTTAGCTGCCCAACTTTCACTCTTCTAGGATGAAGCGTTCGTTACCAGTAACAGTTTGAATTTCTAGGTTTCACTCTATTTCCTCCTATACAGATAGGTGTGTTTTTTAAGTCTAAATCAAACACGGTTTGTGCTAGCTCCTTGAAACTTGACAAAATAAAGTAGTTCTAAGTTCTGTCTTTGTGGTTTGTTTCCTCTTGAAATAGCCACAAGCAAAGACTGCGTAAAACACCTTTATTGGAAAGGTGTTCCAAGCTTCCAAAATACTACTGGTTTTCTGAATACTCGGCAAATTTTTTTTCATCCGACCTTGATGATCTCTGTGGTAATGATCAGTTCACTAAGTCCACTTAACTGCCCAATATTCACTCTTCTAGGATGAAGTGTTCGTTACCAGTAACAGTTTGAATTTTTAGGTTTCACTCTATTTCCTCCTATACAGATAGATGTGTTTTTTAAGTCTAAATCAAACACGGTTTGTGCTAGCTCCTTGAAACTTGACAAAATAAATTAGTTCTAAGTTCTGTCTTTGTGGTTTGTTTCTTATTGAAATAGCCAAAGCAAAGACTGTGTAAAACACATTCATTGGAAAGGAGTTACAAGCTTCCAAAATACTACTGGTTTTCTGAATACTCGGCAAATTTTTTTTCATCCGACCTTGATGATCTCTGTGGTAATGATCAGTTCACTAAGTCCACTTAGCTGCCCAATTTTCACTCTTCTAGGATGAAGAGTTCGTTACCAGTAACAGTTTGAATTTTTAGGTTTCACTCTATTTCCTCCTATACAGATGATGAGTTTTTTAAGTCTAATTCAAACACGGTTTGTGCTAGCTCCTTGAAACTTGACAAAATAAAATAGTTCTAAGTTCTGTCTTTGTGGTTTGTTTCCTCTTGAAATAGCCACAAGCAAAGACTGCGTAAAACACCTTCATTGGAAAGGTGTGCCAAGCTTCCAAAAAACTACTGGTTTTCTGAATACTCGGCAAATTTTTTTTCATCCGACCTTGATGATCTCTGTGGTAATGATCAGTTCACTAAGTCCACTTAGCTGCCCAATTTTCACTCTTCTAGGATGAAGCGTTCGTTACCAGTAACAGTTTGAATTTTTAGGTTTCACTCTATTTCCTCCTATACAGATAGATGTTTTTTTTTAAGTCTAAATCAAACACGGTTTGTGCTAGCTCCTTGAAACTTGACAAAATAAAGTAGTTCTAAGTTCTGTCTTTGTGGTTTGTTTCCTCTTGAAATAGCCACAAGCAAACACTGCGTAAAACACCTTCATTGGAAAGGTCAGCCAAGCTTCAAAAAAACTACTTGTTTTCTGAATACTCGGCAAATATTTTTTCATCCGACCTTGATGATCTCTGTGGTAATGATCAGTTCACTTAGTCCACTTAACTGCCCAATATTCACTCTTCTAGGATGAAGCGTTCGTTACCAGTAACATTTTGAATTTTAGGTTTCACTCTATTTCCTCCTATACAGATAGATGTGTTTTTTAAGTCTAAATCAAACACGGTTTGTGCTAGCTCCTTGAAACTTGACAAAATAAAGTAGTTCTAAGTTCTGTCTTTGTGGTTTGTTTCCTCTTGAAATAGCCACAAGCAAACACTGCGTAAAACACCTTTATTGGAAAGGTGTTCCAAGCTTCCAAAATACTACTGGTTTTCTGAATACTCGGCAAAATTTTTTTCATCCGACCTTGATGATCTCTGTGGTAATGATCAGTTCACTAAGTCCACTTAGCTGCCCAATTTTCACTCTTCTAGGATGAAGCGTTCGTTACCAGTAACAGTTTGAATTTTTAGGTTTCACTCTATTTCCTCCTATACAGATAGATGTGTTTTTTAAGTCTAAATCAAACACGGTTTGTGCTAGCTCCTTGAAACTTGAAAAAATAAAGTACTTCTAAGTTCTGTCTTTGTGGTTTGTTTCCTCTTGAAATAGCCACAAGCAAAGACTGTGTAAAACACATTCAATGGAAAGGTGTTCCAAGCTTCCAAAATACTACTGGTTTTCTGAATACTCGGCAAATTTTTTTCATCCGACCTTGATGATCTCTGTGGTAATGATCAGTTCACTAAGTCCACTTAGCTGCCCAACTTTCACTCTTCTAGGATGAAGCGTTCGTTACCAGTAACAGTTTGAATTTTTAGGTTTCACTCTATTTCCTCCTATACAGATAGATGTGTTTTTTAAGTCTAAATCAAACACGGTTTGTGCTAGCTCCTTGAAACTTGACAAAATAAAGTAGTTCTAAGTTCTGTCTTTGTGGTTTGTTTCCTCTTGAAATAGCCACAAGCAAAGACTGCGTAAAACACCTTTATTTGAAAGGTGTTCCAAGCTTCCAAAATACTACTGGTTTTCTGAATACTCGGCAAATCTTTTTTCATCCGACCTTGATGCTCTCTGTGGTAATGATCAGTTCACTCAGTCCACTTAGCTGCCCAATTTTCACTCTTCTAGGATGAAGCGTTCGTTACCAGTAACAGTTTGAATTTTTAGGTTTCACTCTATTTCCTTCTATACAGATAGATGTGTTTTTTGAGTCTAAATCAAACACGGTTTGTGCTAGCTCCTTGAAACTTGACAAAATAAAGTAGTTCTAAGTTCTGTCTTTGTGGTTTGTTTCCTCTGGAAATAGGCACAAGCAAAGACTGCGTAAAACACATTCATTGGAAAGGTGTGCCAAGCTTCCAAAATACTACTGGTTTTCTGAATACTCGGCAATTTTTTTTTCATCCGACCTTGATGATCTCTGTGGTAATGATCAGTTCACTAAGTCCACTTAGCTGCCCAATTTTCACTCTTCTAGGATGAAGCGTTCGTTACCAGTAACAGTTTGAATTTTTAGGTTTCACTCTATTTCCTCCTATACAGATAGATGTGTTTTTTAAGTCTAAATCAAACAGGGTTTGTGCTAGCTCCTTGAAACTTGACAAAATAAAGTAGTTCTAATTTCTGTCTTTGTGGTTTGTTTCCTCTTGAAATAGCCACAAGCAGAGACTGCGTAAAACACCTTCATTGGAAAGGTGTGCCAAGCTTCCAAAAAACTACTGGTTTTCTGAATACTCGGCAAATTTTTTTTCATCCGAACTTGATGATCTCTGTGGTAATGATCAGTTTACTTAGTCCACTTAGCTGTCCAATATTCACTCTTCTAGGATGAAGCGTTCGTTACCAGTAACAGTTTGAGTTTTTAGGTTTCACTCTATTTCCTCCTATATATATAGATGTGTTTGGAAGTTAAATCAAACACGGTTTGTGCTAGCTCCTTGGAACTTGACAAAATAAAGTAGTTCTAAGTTCTGTCTTTGTGGTTTGTTTCCTCTTGAAATAGGCACAAGCAAACACTGCCTAAAACACCTTTATTAAAAAGGTGTTCCAAGCTTCCAAAATACTACTGGTTTTCTGAATACTCGGCAAATTTTTTTTTATCCGATCTTGATGCTCTCTGTGGTAATGATCAGTTCACTAAGTAAACTTAGCTGCCCAATTTTCACTCTTCTAAGATGAAGCGTTCGTTACCAGTAACAGTTTGAATTTTTAGGTTTCACTCTATTTCCTCCTATACAGATTGATGTGTTTTTTAAGTCTAATTCAAACACGGTTTGTGCTAGCTCCTTGAAACTTGACAAAATAAAGTAGTTTTAAGTTCTGTCTTTGTGGTTTGTTTCCTCTTGAAATAGCCACAAGCAAAGACTGCGTAAAACACATTCATTGGAAAGGTGTTCCAAGCTTCCAAAATACTACTGGTTTTCTGAATACTCGGCAAATTTTTTTTCATCCGACCTTGATGATCTCGGTGGTAATGATCAGTTCACTAAGTCCACTTAGCTGCCCAACTTTCACTCTTCTAGGATGAAGCGTTCGTTACCAGTAACAGTTTGAATTTTTAGGTTTCACTCTATTTCCTCCTATACAGATAGATGTGTTTTTTAAGTCTAAATCAAACAGGGTTTGTGCTAGCTCCTTGAAACTTGACAAAATAAAGTAGTTCTAATTTATGTCATTGTGGTTTGTTTCCTCTTGAAATAGCCACAAGCAAAGACTGCGTAAAACACCTTCATTGGAAAGGTGCGCCAAGCTTCCAAAAAACTACTGGTTTTCTGAATACTCGGCAAATTTTTTTTCATCCGACCTTGATGATCTCTGTGGTAATGATCAGTTTACTTAGTCCACTTAGCTCTCCAATATTCACTCTTCTAGGATGAAGCGTTCGTTACCAGTAACAGTTTGAGTTTTTAGGTTTCACTCTATTTCCTCCTATATATATAGATGTGTTTGGAAGTTAAATGAAACACGGTTTGTGCTAGCTCCTTGAAACTTGACTAAATAAAGTAGTTCTAAGTTCTGTCTTTGTGGTTTGTTTCCTTTTGAAATAGGCACAAGCAAAGACTGCGTAAAACACATTCATTGGAAAGGTGTGCCAAGCTTCCAAAAAACTACTGTTTTTCGGAATACTCGGCAAATTTTTTTTCATCCGACCTTGATGATCTCTGTGGTAATGATCAGTTCACTAAGTCCACTTAGCTGCCCAATTTTCACTCTTCTAGGATGAAGCGTTCGTTACCAGTAACAGTTTGAATTTTTAGGTTTCACTCTATTTCCTCCTATACAGATAGATGTGTTTTTTAAGTCTAAATCAAACACGGTTTGTGCTAGCTCCTTGAAACTTGACAAAATAAAGTAGTTCTAAGTTCTGTCTTTGTGGTTTGTTTCCTCTTGAAATAGCCACAAGCAAACACTGCGTAAAACACCTTTATTAAAAAGGTGTTCCAAGCTTCCAAAATACTACTGGTTTTCTGAATACTCGGCAAATTTTTTTTCATCCGACCTTGATGCTCTCTGTGGTAATGATCAGTTCACTAAGTCCACTTAGCTGCCCAATTTTCACTCTTCTAGGATGAAGCGTTCGTTACCAGTAACAGTTTGAATTTTTAGGTTTCACTCTTTTTCCTCCTATACAGATTGATGTGTTTTTTAAGTCTAATTCAAACACGGTTTGTGCTAGCTCCTTGAAACTTGACAAAATAAAGTAGTTTTAAGTTCTGTCTTTGTGGTTTGTTTCCTCTTGAAATAGGCACAAGCAAAGACTGCGTAAAACACATTCATTGGAAAGGTGTTCCAAGCTTCCAAAATACTACTGGTTTTCTGAATACTCGGCAAATTTTTTTTCATCCGACCTTGATGATCTCTGTGGTAATGATCAGTTCACTAAGTCCACTTAGCTGCCCAACTTTCACTCTTCTAGGATGAAGCGTTCGTTACCAGTAACAGTTTGAATTTTTAGGTTTCACTCTATTTCCTCCTATACAGATAGATGTGTTTTTTAAGTCTAAATCAAACACGGTTTGTGCTAGCTCCATGAAACTTGACAAAATAAAGTAGTTCTAAGTTCTGTCTTTGTGGTTTGTTTCCTCTTGAAATAGCCACAAGGAAACACTGCGTAAAACACCTTCATTGGAAAGGTGCGCCAAGCTTCCAAAAAACTACTGGTTTTCTGAATACTCGGCAAATTTTTTTTTCATCCGACCTTGATGATCTCTGTGGTAATGATCAGTTTACTTAGTCCACTTAGCTGTCCAATATTCACTCTTCTAGGATGAAGCGTTCGTTACCAGTAACAGTTTGAGTTTTTAGGTTTCACTCTATTTCCTCCTATATATATAGATGTGTTTGGAAGTTAAATCAAACACGGTTTGTGCTAGCTCCTTGAAACTTGACAAAATAAAGTAGTTCTAAGTTCTGTCTTTGTGGTTTGTTTCCTCTTGAAATAGGCACAAGCAAAGACTGCGTAAAACACATTCATTGGAAAGGTGTGCCAAGCTTCCAAAAAACTACTGGTTTTCTGAATACTCGGCAAATTTTTTTTTCATCCGACCTTGATGATCTCTGTGGTAATGATCAGTTTACTTAGTCCACTTAGCTGTCCAATATTCACTCTTCTAGGATGAAGCGTTCGTTACCAGTAACAGTTTGAGTTTTTAGGTTTCACTCTATTTCCTCCTATATATATAGATGTGTTTGGAAGTTAAATCAAACACGGTTTGTGCTAGCTCCTTGAAACTTGACAAAATAAAGTAGTTCTAAGTTCTGTCTTTGTGGTTTGTTTCCTCTTGAAATAGGCACAAGCAAAGACTGCGTAAAACACATTCATTGGAAAGGTGTGCCAAGCTTCCAAAAAACTACTGGTTTTCGGAATACTCGGCAAATTATTTTTCATCCGACCTTGATGATCTCTGTGGTAATGATCAGTTCACTAAGTCCACTTAGCTGCCCAATTTTCACTCTTCTAGGATGAAGCGTTCATTACCAGTAACAGTTTGAATTTTTAGGTTTCACTCTATTTGCTCCTATGCAGATAGATGTGTTTTTAAGTCTAAATCAAACACGGTTTGTGCTAGCTCCTTGAAACTTGACAAAATAAAGTAGTTCTAAATTCTGCCTTTGTGGTTTGTTTCCTCTTGAAATAGCCACAAGCAAACACTGCGTAAAACACCTTTATTGGAAATGTGTTCCAAGCTTCCAAAATACTACTGGTTTTCTGAATACTCGGCAAATTTTTTTCATCCGACCTTGATGATCTCTGTGGTAATGATCATTTTACTAAGTTCACTTAGCTGCCCAATTTTCACTCTTCTAGGATGAAGCGTTCGTTACCAGTAACAGTTTGAATTTTTAGGTTTCACTCTATTTTCTCCTATACAGATAGATGTGTTTTTTAAGTCTAATTCAAACATGGTTAGTGCTAGCTCCTTGAAACTTGACAAAATAAAGTAGTTCTAAGTTCTGTCTTTGTGGTTTGTTTCCTCTTGAAATAGCCACAAGCAAAGACTGCGTAAAACACATTCATTGGAAAGGTGTGCCAAGCTTGCAAAAAACTACTGGTTTTCTGAATACTCGGCAAATTTTTTTTCATCCGACCTTGATGATCTCTGTGGTAATGATCAGTTTACTTAGTCCACTTAGCTGTCCAATATTCACTCTTCTAGGATGAAGCGTTCGTTACCAGTAACAGTTTGAGTTTTTAGGTTTCACTCTATTTCCTCCTATATATATAGATGTGTTTGGAAGTTAAATCAAACACGGTTTGTGCTAGCTCCTTGAAACTTGACAAAATAAAGTAGTTCTAAGTTCTGTCTTTGTGGTTTGTTTCCTCTTGAAATAGGCACAAGCAAAGACTGCGTAAAACACATTCATTGGAAAGGTGTGCCAAGCTTCCAAAAAACTACTGGTTTTTGGAATACTCGGCAAATTTTTTTTCATCCGACCTTGATGATCTCTGTGGTAATGATCAGTTCACTAAGTCCACTTAGCTGCCCAACTTTCACTCTTCTAGGATGAAGCGTTCGTTACCAGTAACAGTTTGAATTTTTAGGTTTCACTCTATTTCCTCCTATACAGATAGATGTGATTTTTAAGTCTAAATCAAACACGGTTTGTGCTAGCTCCTTGAAACTTGACAAAATAAAGTAGTTCTAAGTTCTGTCTTTGTGGATTGTTTCCTCTTGAAATAGCCACAAACAAACACTGCGTAATACACCTTTATTAAAAAGGTGTTCCAAGCTTCCAAAATACTACTGGTTTTCTGAATACTCGGCAAATTTTTTTTCATCCGACCTTGATGCTCTCTGTGGTAATGATCAGTTCACTAAGTCCACTTAGCTGCCCAATTTTCACTCTTCTAGGATGAAGCGTTCGTTACCAGTAACAGTTTGAATTTTTAGGTTTCACTCTATTTCCTCCTATACAGATTGATGTGTTTTTTAAGTCTAATTCAAACACGGTTTGTGCTAGCTCCTTGAAACTTGACAAAATAAAGTAGTTTTAAGTTCTGTCTTTGTGGTTTGTTTCTTCTTGAAATAGCCAGAAGCAAAGACTGCGTAAAACACATTCATTGGAAAGGTGTTCCAAGCTTCCAAAAAACTACTGGTTTTCCGAATACTCGGCAAATTTTTTTTCATCCGACCTTGATGATCTCTGTGGTAATGATCAGTTCACTAAGTCCACTTAGCTGCCCAATTTTCACTCTTCTAGGATGAAGCGTTCGTTTCCAGTAACAGTTTGAATTTTTAGGTTTCACTCTATTTCCTCCTATACAGATAGATGTGTTTTTTGAGTCTAAATCAAACACGGTTTGTGCTAGCTCCTTAAAACTTGACAAAATAAAGTAGTTCTAATTTATGTCATTGTGGTTTGTTTCCTCTGGAAATAGCCACAAGCAAAGACTGCGTAAAACACCTTCATTGGAAAGGTGTTCCAAGCTTCCAAAATGCTACTGGTTTCTGAATACTCGGTAAATTTTTTTTCATCCGACCTTGATGATCTCTGTGGTAATGATCAGTTCACTAAGTCCACTTAGCTGCCCAATTTTCACTCTTCTAGGATGAAGCGTTCGTTACCAGTAACCGTTTGAATTTTTAGGTTTCACTCTATTTGCTCCTATACAGATAGATGTGTTTTTAAGTCTAAATCAAACACGGTTTGTGCTAGCTCCTTGAAACTTGACAAAATAAAGTAGTTCTAAATTCTGTCTTTGTGGTTTGTTTCCTCTTGAAATAGCCACAAGCAAACACTGCGTAAAACACATTCATTGGAAAGGTGTTCCAAGCTTCCAAAATACTACTGGTTTTCTGAATACTCGGCAAATTTTTTTCATCCGACCTTGAAGATCTCTGTGGTAATGATCAGTTTACTTAGTCCTCTTAGCTGTCCAATATTCACTCTTCTAGGATGAAGCGTTTGTTACCAGTAACAGTTTGAGTTTTTAGGTTTCACTCTATTTCCTCCTATATATATAGATGTGTTTGGAAGTTAAATCAAACACGGTTTGTGCTAGCTCCTTGAAACTTGACAAAATAAAGTAGTTCTAAGTTCTGTCTTTGTGGTTTGTTTCCTCTTGAAATAGCCACAAGCAAAGACTGCGTAAAACACATTCATTGGAAAGGTGTTCCAAGCTTCCAAAATACTACTGTTTTTCTGAATACTCGGCAAATTTTTTTTCATCCGACCTTGATGATCTCTGTGGTAATGATCAGTTCACTAAGTCCACTTAGCTGCCCAATTTTCACTCTTCTAGGATGAAGCGTTCGTTACCAGTAACAGTTTGAATTTTTAGGTTTCACTCTATTTCCTCCTATACAGATAGATGTGTTTTTTAAGTCTAAATCAAACACGGTTTGTGCTAGCTCCTTGAAACTTGACAAAATAAAGTAGTTCTAAGTTCTGTCTTTGTGGTTTGTTTCCTCTTGAAATAGCCACAAGCAAACACTGCGTAAAACACCTTTATTAAAAAGGTGTTCCAAGCTTCCAAAATACTACTGGTTTTCTGAATACTCGGCAAATTTTTTTTCATCCGACCTTGATGCTCTCTGTGGTAATGATCAGTTCACTAAGTCCACTTAGCTGCCCAATTTTCACTCTTCTAGGATGAAGCGTTCGTTACCAGTAACAGTTTGAATTTTTAGGTTTCACTCTATTTCCTCCTATACAGATTGATGTGTTTTTTAAGTCTAATTCAAACACGGTTTGTGCTAGCTCATTGAAACTTGACAAAATAAAGTAGTTTTAAGTTCTGTCTTTGTGGTTTGTTTCCTCTTGAAATAGCCACAAGCAAAGACTGCGTAAAACACATTCATTGGAAAAGTGTTCCAAGCTTCCAAAATACTACTGGTTTTCTGAATACTCGGCAAATTTTTTTTCATCCGACCTTGATGATCTCTGTGGTAATGATCAGTTCACAAAGTCCACTTAGCTGCCCAACTTTCACTCTTCTAGGATGAAGCGTTTGTTACCAGTAACAGTTTGAATTTTTAGGTTTCACTCTATTTCCTCCTATACAGATAGATGTGTTTTTTAAGTCTAAATCAAACACGGTTTGTGCTAGCTCCTTGAAACTTGACAAAATAAATTAGTTCTAAGTTCTGTCTTTGTGGTTTGTTTCCTCTTGAAATAGCCACAAGCAAAGACTGCGTAAAACACATTCATTGGAAAGGTGTTCCAAGCTTCCAAAATACTACTGTTTTTCTGAATACTCGGCAAATTTTTTTTCATCCGACCTTGATGATCTCTGTGGTAATGATCAGTTCACTAAGTCCACTTAGCTGCCCAACTTTCACTCTTCTAGGATGAAGCGTTCGTTACCAGTAACAGTTTGAATTTTTAGGTTTCACTCTATTTCCTCCTATAGAGATAGATGTGTTTTTTAAGTCTAAATCAAACACGGTTTGTGCTAGCTCCTTGAAACTTGACAAAATAAATTAGTTCTAAGTTCTGTCTTTGTGGTTTGTTTCCTCTTGAAATAGCCACAAGCAAAGACTGCGTAAAACACATTCATTGGAAAGGTGTTCCAAGCTTCCAAAATACTACTGTTTTTCTGAATACTCGGCAAATTTTTTTTCATCCGACCTTGATGATCTCTGTGGTAATGATCAGTTCACTAAGTCCACTTAGCTGCCCAATTTTCACTCTTCTAGGATGAAGCGTTCGTTACCAGTAACAGTTTGAATTTTTAGGTTTCACTCTATTTCCTCCTATACAGATAGATGTGTTTTTTAAGTCTAAATCAAACACGGTTTGTGCTAGCTTTTTGAAACTTGACAAAATAAAGTAGTTCTAAGTTCTGTCTTTGTGGTTTGTTTCCTCTTGAAATAGCCACAAGCAAACAGTGCGTAAAACACCTTTATTAAAAAGGTGTTCCAAGCTTCCAAAATACTACTGGTTTTCTGAATACTCGGCAAATTTTTTTTCATCCGACCTTGATGCTCTCTGTGGTAATGATCAGTTCACTAAGTCCACTTAGCTGCCCAATTTTCACTCTCTAGGATGAAGCGTTCGTTACCAGTAACAGTTTGAATTTTTAGGTTTCACTCTATTTCCTCCTATACAGATAGATGTGTTTTTTGAGTCTAAATCAAACAGGGTTTGTGCTAGCTCCTTGAAACTTGACAAAATAAAGTAGTTCTAATTTCTGTCTTTGTGGTTTGTTTCCTCTTGAAATAGCCACAAGCAAAGACTGCGTAAAACACCTTCATTGGAAAGGTGTGCCAAGCTTCCAAAAAACTACTGGTTTTCTGAATACTCGGCAAATTTTTTTTCATCCGACCTTGATGATCTCTGTGGTAATGATCAGTTTACTTAGTCCACTTAGCTGTCCAATATTCACTCTTCTAGGATGAAGCGTTCGTTACCAGTAACAGTTTGAGTTTTTAGGTTTCACTCTATTTCCTCCTATATATATAGATGTGTTTGGAAGTTAAATCAAACACGGTTTGTGCTAGCTCCTTGAAACTTGACAAAATAAAGTAGTTCTAAGTTCTGTCTTTGTGGTTTGTTTCCTCTTGAAATAGGCACAAGCAAAGACTGCGTAAAACACATTCATTGGAAAGGTGTGCCAAGCTTCCAAAAAACTACTGGTTTTCGGAATACTCGGCAAAATTTTTTTCATCCGACCTTGATGATCTCTGTGGTAATGATCAGTTCACTAAGTCCACTTAGCTGTCCAATTTTCACTCTTCTAGGATGAAGCGTTCGTTACCAGTAACAGTTTGAATTTTTAGGTTTCACTCTATTTCCTCCTATACAGATAGATGTGTTTTTTAAGTCTAAATCAAACACGGTTTGTGCTAGCTCCTTGAAACTTGACAAAATAAAGTAGTTCTAAATTCTGTCTTTGTGGTTTGTTTCCTATTGAAATAGCCACAAGCAAACACTGCGTAAAACACCTTTATTGGAAATGTGTTCCAAACTTCCAAAATACTACTGGTTTTCTGAATACTCGACAAATTTTTTTTCATCCGACCTTGATGATCTCTGTGGTAATGATCAGTTCACTAAGTCCACTTAGCTTCCCAATTTTCACTCTTCTAGGATGAAGCGTTCGTTACCAGTAACAGTTTGAAATTTTAGGTTTCACTCTATTTCCTCCTATACAGATAGATGTGTTTTTTAAGTCTAATTCAAACACGGTTTGTGCTAGCTCCTTGAAACTTGACAAAATAAAGTAGTTCTAAGTTCTGTCTTTGTGGTTTGTTTCCTCTTGAAATAGCCACAAGCAAAGACTGCGTAAAACACATTCATTGGAAAGGTGTTCCAAGCTTCCAAAATACTACTGGTTTTCTGAATACTCGGCAAATTTTTTTTCATCCGAACTTGATGATCTCTGTGGTAATGATCAGTTCACTAAGTCCACTTAGCTGGCCAACTTTCACTCTTCTAGGATGAAGCCTTCGTTACCAGTAACAGTTTGAATTTTTAGGTTTCACTCTATTTCCTCCTATACAGATAGATGTGTTTATTAAGTCTAAATCAAACACGGTTTGTGCTAGCTCCTTGAAACTTGACAAAATAAAGTAGTTCTCAGTTCTGTCTTTGTGGTTTGTTTCCTCTTGAAATAGCCACAAGCAAAGACTGCGTAAAACACCTTTATTGGAAAGGTGTTCCAAGCTTCCAAATTACTACTGGTTTTCTGATACTTGGCAAATTTTTTTCATCCGAACTTGATGATCTGTGTGGTAATGATCAGTTCACTAAGTCCACTTAGCTGGCCAATTTTCACTCTTCTAGGATGAAGCGTTCGTTACCAGTAACAGTTTGAATTTTTAGGTTTCACTCTATTTCCTCCTATACAGATAGATGTGTTTTTTAAGTCTAAATCAAACACGGTTTGTGGTAGCTCCTTGAAACTTGACAAAATAAAGTAGTTCTAATTTCTGTCTTTGTGGAATGTTTCCTCTTGAAATAGCCACAAGCAAAGACAGCGTAAAACACCTTCATTGGAAAGGTGTGCCAAGCTTCCAAAAAACTACTGGTTTTCTGAATACTCGGCAAATTTTTTTTCATCCGACCTTGATGATCTCTGTGGTAATGATCAGTTTACTTAGTCCACTTAGCTGTCCAATATTCACTCTTCTAGGATGAAGCGTTCGTTACCAGTAACAGTTTGAGTTTTTAGGTTTCACTCTATTTCCTCCTATATATATAGATGTGTTTGGAAGTTAAATCAAACACGGTTTGTGCTAGCTCCTTGAAACTTGACAAAATAAAGTAGTTCTAAGTTCTGTCTTTGTGGTTTGTTTCCTCTGGAAATAGGCACAAGCAAAGACTGCGTAAAACACATTCATTGGAAAGGTGTGCCAAGCTTCCAAAAAACTACTGGTTTTCGGAATATTCGGCAAATTTTTTTTCATCCGACCTTGATGATCACTGTGGTAATGATCAGTTCACTAAGTCCACTTAGCTGCCCAATTTTCACTCTTCTAGGATGAAGCGTTCGTTACCAGTAACAGTTTGAATTTTTAGGTTTCACTCTATTTCCTCCTATACAGATAGATGTGTTTTTTAAGTAAAAATCAAACACGGTTTTTGCTAGCTCCTTGACACTTGACAAAATAAAGTAGTTCTAATTTCTGTCTTTGTGGTTTGTTTCCTCTTGATATAGCCACAAGCAAAGACTGCGTAAAACACATTCATTGGAAAGGTGTTCCAAGCTTCCAAAATACTACTGGTTTTCTGAATACTCGGCAAATTTTTTTTCATCCGACCTTGATGATCTCTGTGGTAATGATCAGTTCACTAAGTCCACTTAGCTGCCCAATTTTCACTCTTCTAGGATGAAGCGTTCGTTACCAGTAACAGTTTGAATTTTTAGGTTTCACTCTATTACCTCCTATAGAGATAGATGTGTTTTTTAAGTCTAAATCAAACACGGTTTGTGCTAGCTCCTTGAAACTTGACAAAATAAATTAGTTCTAAGTTCTGTCTTTGTGGTTTGTTTCCTCTTGAAATAGCCACAAGCAAAGACTGCGTAAAACACATTCATTGGAAAGGTGTTCCAAGCTTCCAAAATACTACTGGTTTTCTGAATACTCGGCAAATTTTTTTTCATCCGACCTTGATGATCTCTGTGGTAATGATCAGTTCACTAAGTCCACTTAGCTGCCCAATTTTCACTCTTCTAGGATGAAGCGTTCGTTACCAGTAACAGTTTGAATTTTTAGGTTTCACTCTATTACCTCCTATAGAGATAGATGTGTTTTTTAAGTCTAAATCAAACACGGTTTGTGCTAGCTCCTTGAAACTTGACAAAATAAATTAGTTCTAAGTTCTGTCTTTGTGGTTTGTTTCCTCTTGAAATAGCCACAAGCAAAGACTGCGTAAAACACATTCATTGGAAAGGTGTTGCAAGCTTCCAAAATACTACTGTTTTTCTGAATACTCGGCAAATTATTTTTCTTCCGACCTTGATGATCTCTGTGGTAATGATCAGTTCACTAAGTCCACTTAGCTGCCCAATTTTTACTCTTCTAGGATGAAGCGTTCGTTACCAGTAACAGTTTGAATTTTTAGGTTTCACTCTATTTCCTCCTATAAAGATACATGTGTTTTTTGAGTCTAAATCAAACACGGTTTGTGCTAGCTCCTTGAAACTTGACAAAATAAAGTAGTTCTAAGTTCTGTCTTTGTGGTTTGTTTCCTCTGGAAATAGGCACAAGCAAAGACTGCGTAAAACACATTCATTGGAAAGGTGTGCCAAGCTTCCAAAAAACTACTGGTTTTCGGAATACTCGGCAAAATTTTTTCATCCGACCTTGATGATCTCTGTGGTAATGATCAGTTCACTAAGTCCACTTAGCTGCCCAATTTTCACTCTTCTAGGATGAAGCGTTCGTTACCAGTAACAGTTTGAATTTCTAGGTTTCACTCTATTTCCTATATACAGATAGATGTGTTTTTTAAGTCTAAATCAAACACGGTTTGTGCTAGCTCCTTGAAACTTGACAAAATAAAGTAGTTCTAAGTTCTGTCTTTGTGGTTTGTTTCCTCTTGAAATAGCCACAAGCAAACACTGCGTAAAACACCTTTATTAAAAAGGTGTTCCAAGCTTCCAAAATACTACTGGTTTTCTGAATACTCGGCAAATTTTTTTTCATCCGACCTTGATGCTCTCTGTGGTAATGACCAGTTCACTAAGTCCACTTAGCTGCCCAATTTTCACTCTTCTAGGATGAAGCGTTCGTTACCAGTAACAGTTTGAATTTTTAGGTTTCACTCTATTTCCTCCTATACAGATTGATGTGTTTTTTAAGTCTAATTCAAACACGGTTTGTGCTAGCTCCTTGAAACTTGACAAAATAAAGTAGTTTTAAGTTCTGTCTTTGTGGTTTGTTTCCTCTTGAAATAGCCACAAGCAAAGACTGCGTAAAACACATTCATTGGAAAGGTGTTCCAAGCTTCCAAAATACTACTGGTTTTCTGAATACTCGGCAAATTTTTTTTCATCCGACCTTGATGATCTCGGTGGTAATGATCAGTTCACTAAGTCCACTTAGCTGCCCAACTTTCACTCTTCTAGGATGAAGCGTTCATTACCAGTAACAGTTTGAATTTTTAGGTTTCACTCTATTTCCTCCTATAGAGATAGATGTGTTTTTTAAGTCTAAATCAAACACGGTTTGTGCTAGCTCCTTGAAACTTGACAAAATAAATTAGTTCTAAGTTCTGTCTTTGTGGTTTGTTTCCTCTTGAAATAGGCACAAGCAAAGACTGCGTAAAACACATTCATTGGAAAGGTGTGCCAAGCTTCCAAAAAACTACCGGTTTTCGGAATACTCGGCAAATTTTTTTTCATCCGACCTTGATGATCTCTGTCGTAATGATCAGTTCACTAAGTCCACTTAGCTGTCCAATTTTCACTCTTCTAGGATGAAGCGTTCGTTACCAGTAACAGTTTGAATTTTTAGGTTTCACTCTATTTGCTCCTATACAGATAGATGTGTTTTTTAAGTCTAAATCAAACACGGTTTGTGCTAGCTCCTTGAAACTTGACAAAATAAAGTAGTTCTAAATTCTGTCTTTGTGATTTGTTTCCTATTGAAATAGCCACAAGCAAACACTGCGTAAAACACCTTTATTGGAAATGTGTTCCAAGCTTCCAAAATACTACTGGTTTTCTGAATACTCGACAAATTTTTTTCATCCGACATTGATGATCTCTGTGGTAATGATCAGTTCACTAAGTCCACTTAGCTTCCCAATTTTCACTCTTCTAGGATGAAGCGTTCGTTACCAGTAACAGTTTGAATTTTTAGGTTTCACTCTATTTCCTCCTATACAGATAGATGTGTTTTTTGAGTCTAAATCAAACAGGGTTTGTGCTAGCTCCTTGAAACTTGACAAAATAAAGTAGTTCTAATTTCTGTCTTTGTGGTTTGTTTCCTCTTGAAATAGCCACAAGCAAAGACTGCGTAAAACACCTTCATTGGAAAGGTGTGCCAAGCTTCCAAAAAACTACTGGTTTTCTGAATACTCGGCAAATTTTTTTTCATCCGACCTTGATGATCTCTGTGGTAATGATCAGTTTACTTAGTCCACTTAGCTGTCCAATATTCACTCTTCTAGGATGAAGCGTTCGTTACCAGTAACAGTTTGAGTTTTTAGGTTTCACTCTATTTCCTCCTATATATATAGATGTGTTTGGAAGTTAAATCAAACACGGTTTGTGCTAGCTCCTTGAAACTTGACAAAATAAAGTAGTTCTAAGTTCTGTCTTTGTGGTTTGTTTCCTCTTGAAATAGGCACAAGCAAAGACTGCGTAAAACACATTCATTGGAAAGGTGTGCCAAGCTTCCAAAAAACTACTGGTTTTCGGAATACTCGGCAAAATTTTTTTCATCCGACCTTGATGATCTCTGTGGTAATGATCAGTTCACTAAGTCCACTTAGCTGTCCAATTTTCACTCTTCTAGGATGAAGCGTTCGTTACCAGTAACAGTTTGAATTTTTAGGTTTCACTCTATTTCCTCCTATACAGATAGATGTGTTTTTTAAGTCTAAATCAAACACGGTTTGTGCTAGCTCCTTGAAACTTGACAAAATAAAGTAGTTCTAAATTCTGTCTTTGTGGTTTGTTTCCTATTGAAATAGCCACAAGCAAACACTGCGTAAAACACCTTTATTGGAAATGTGTTCCAAACTTCCAAAATACTACTGGTTTTCTGAATACTCGACAAATTTTTTTTCATCCGACCTTGATGATCTCTGTGGTAATGATCAGTTCACTAAGTCCACTTAGCTTCCCAATTTTCACTCTTCTAGGATGAAGCGTTCGTTACCAGTAACAGTTTGAAATTTTAGGTTTCACTCTATTTCCTCCTATACAGATAGATGTGTTTTTTAAGTCTAATTCAAACACGGTTTGTGCTAGCTCCTTGAAACTTGACAAAATAAAGTAGTTCTAAGTTCTGTCTTTGTGGTTTGTTTCCTCTTGAAATAGCCACAAGCAAAGACTGCGTAAAACACATTCATTGGAAAGGTGTTCCAAGCTTCCAAAATACTACTGGTTTTCTGAATACTCGGCAAATTTTTTTTCATCCGAACTTGATGATCTCTGTGGTAATGATCAGTTCACTAAGTCCACTTAGCTGGCCAACTTTCACTCTTCTAGGATGAAGCCTTCGTTACCAGTAACAGTTTGAATTTTTAGGTTTCACTCTATTTCCTCCTATACAGATAGATGTGTTTATTAAGTCTAAATCAAACACGGTTTGTGCTAGCTCCTTGAAACTTGACAAAATAAAGTAGTTCTCAGTTCTGTCTTTGTGGTTTGTTTCCTCTTGAAATAGCCACAAGCAAAGACTGCGTAAAACACCTTTATTGGAAAGGTGTTCCAAGCTTCCAAATTACTACTGGTTTTCTGATACTTGGCAAATTTTTTTCATCCGAACTTGATGATCTGTGTGGTAATGATCAGTTCACTAAGTCCACTTAGCTGGCCAATTTTCACTCTTCTAGGATGAAGCGTTCGTTACCAGTAACAGTTTGAATTTTTAGGTTTCACTCTATTTCCTCCTATACAGATAGATGTGTTTTTTAAGTCTAAATCAAACACGGTTTGTGGTAGCTCCTTGAAACTTGACAAAATAAAGTAGTTCTAATTTCTGTCTTTGTGGAATGTTTCCTCTTGAAATAGCCACAAGCAAAGACAGCGTAAAACACCTTCATTGGAAAGGTGTGCCAAGCTTCCAAAAAACTACTGGTTTTCTGAATACTCGGCAAATTTTTTTTCATCCGACCTTGATGATCTCTGTGGTAATGATCAGTTTACTTAGTCCACTTAGCTGTCCAATATTCACTCTTCTAGGATGAAGCGTTCGTTACCAGTAACAGTTTGAGTTTTTAGGTTTCACTCTATTTCCTCCTATATATATAGATGTGTTTGGAAGTTAAATCAAACACGGTTTGTGCTAGCTCCTTGAAACTTGACAAAATAAAGTAGTTCTAAGTTCTGTCTTTGTGGTTTGTTTCCTCTGGAAATAGGCACAAGCAAAGACTGCGTAAAACACATTCATTGGAAAGGTGTGCCAAGCTTCCAAAAAACTACTGGTTTTCGGAATATTCGGCAAATTTTTTTTCATCCGACCATGATGATCACTGTGGTAATGATCAGTTCACTAAGTCCACTTAGCTGCCCAATTTTCACTCTTCTAGGATGAAGCGTTCGTTACCAGTAACAGTTTGAATTTTTAGGTTTCACTCTATTTCCTCCTATACAGATAGATGTGTTTTTTAAGTAAAAATCAAACACGGTTTTTGCTAGCTCCTTGACACTTGACAAAATAAAGTAGTTCTAATTTCTGTCTTTGTGGTTTGTTTCCTCTTGATATAGCCACAAGCAAAGACTGCGTAAAACACATTCATTGGAAAGGTGTTCCAAGCTTCCAAAATACTACTGGTTTTCTGAATACTCGGCAAATTTTTTTTCATCCGACCTTGATGATCTCTGTGGTAATGATCAGTTCACTAAGTCCACTTAGCTGCCCAATTTTCACTCTTCTAGGATGAAGCGTTCGTTACCAGTAACAGTTTGAATTTTTAGGTTTCACTCTATTACCTCCTATAGAGATAGATGTGTTTTTTAAGTCTAAATCAAACACGGTTTGTGCTAGCTCCTTGAAACTTGACAAAATAAATTAGTTCTAAGTTCTGCCTTTGTGGTTTGTTTCCTCTTGAAATAGCCACAAGCAAAGACTGCGTAAAACACATTCATTGGAAAGGTGTTCCAAGCTTCCAAAATACTACTGGTTTTCTGAATACTCGGCAAATTTTTTTTCATCCGACCTTGATGATCTCTGTGGTAATGATCAGTTCACTAAGTCCACTTAGCTGCCCAATTTTCACTCTTCTAGGATGAAGCGTTCGTTACCAGTAACAGTTTGAATTTTTAGCTTTCACTCTATTACCTCCTATAGAGATAGATGTGTTTTTTAAGTCTAAATCAAACACGGTTTGTGCTAGCTCCTTGAAACTTGACAAAATAAATTAGTTCTAAGTTCTGTCTTTGTGGTTTGTTTCCTCTTGAAATAGCCACAAGCAAAGACTGCGTAAAACACATTCATTGGAAAGGTGTTGCAAGCTTCCAAAATACTACTGTTTTTCTGAATACTCGGCAAATTATTTTTCTTCCGACCTTGATGATCTCTGTGGTAATGATCAGTTCACTAAGTCCACTTAGCTGCCCAATTTTTACTCTTCTAGGATGAAGCGTTCGTTACCAGTAACAGTTTGAATTTTTAGGTTTCACTCTATTTCCTCCTATAAAGATACATGTGTTTTTTGAGTCTAAATCAAACACGGTTTGTGCTAGCTCCTTGAAACTTGACAAAATAAAGTAGTTCTAAGTTCTGTCTTTGTGGTTTGTTTCCTCTGGAAATAGGCACAAGCAAAGACTGCGTAAAACACATTCATTGGAAAGGTGTGCCAAGCTTCCAAAAAACTACTGGTTTTCGGAATACTCGGCAAAATTTTTTCATCCGACCTTGATGATCTCTGTGGTAATGATCAGTTCACTAAGTCCACTTAGCTGCCCAATTTTCACTCTTCTAGGATGAAGCGTTCGTTACCAGTAACAGTTTGAATTTCTAGGTTTCACTCTATTTCCTATATACAGATAGATGTGTTTTTTAAGTCTAAATCAAACACGGTTTGTGCTAGCTCCTTGAAACTTGACAAAATAAAGTAGTTCTAAGTTCTGTCTTTGTGGTTTGTTTCCTCTTGAAATAGCCACAAGCAAACACTGCGTAAAACACCTTTATTAAAAAGGTGTTCCAAGCTTCCAAAATACTACTGGTTTTCTGAATACTCGGCAAATTTTTTTTCATCCGACCTTGATGCTCTCTGTGGTAATGACCAGTTCACTAAGTCCACTTAGCTGCCCAATTTTCACTCTTCTAGGATGAAGCGTTCGTTACCAGTAACAGTTTGAATTTTTAGGTTTCACTCTATTTCCTCCTATACAGATTGATGTGTTTTTTAAGTCTAATTCAAACACGGTTTGTGCTAGCTCCTTGAAACTTGACAAAATAAAGTAGTTTTAAGTTCTGTCTTTGTGGTTTGTTTCCTCTTGAAATAGCCACAAGCAAAGACTGCGTAAAACACATTCATTGGAAAGGTGTTCCAAGCTTCCAAAATACTACTGGTTTTCTGAATACTCGGCAAATTTTTTTTCATCCGACCTTGATGATCTCGGTGGTAATGATCAGTTCACTAAGTCCACTTAGCTGCCCAACTTTCACTCTTCTAGGATGAAGCGTTCATTACCAGTAACAGTTTGAATTTTTAGGTTTCACTCTATTTCCTCCTATAGAGATAGATGTGTTTTTTAAGTCTAAATCAAACACGGTTTGTGCTAGCTCCTTGAAACTTGACAAAATAAATTAGTTCTAAGTTCTGTCTTTGTGGTTTGTTTCCTCTTGAAATAGGCACAAGCAAAGACTGCGTAAAACACATTCATTGGAAAGGTGTGCCAAGCTTCCAAAAAACTACCGGTTTTCGGAATACTCGGCAAATTTTTTTTCATCCGACCTTGATGATCTCTGTCGTAATGATCAGTTCACTAAGTCCACTTAGCTGTCCAATTTTCACTCTTCTAGGATGAAGCGTTCGTTACCAGTAACAGTTTGAATTTTTAGGTTTCACTCTATTTGCTCCTATACAGATAGATGTGTTTTTTAAGTCTAAATCAAACACGGTTTGTGCTAGCTCCTTGAAACTTGACAAAATAAAGTAGTTCTAAATTCTGTCTTTGTGATTTGTTTCCTATTGAAATAGCCACAAGCAAACACTGCGTAAAACACCTTTATTGGAAATGTGTTCCAAGCTTCCAAAATACTACTGGTTTTCTGAATACTCGACAAATTTTTTTCATCCGACATTGATGATCTCTGTGGTAATGATCAGTTCACTAAGTCCACTTAGCTTCCCAATTTTCACTCTTCTAGGATGAAGCGTTCGTTACCAGTAACAGTTTGAATTTTTAGGTTTCACTCTATTTCCTCCTATACAGATAGATGTGTTTTTTAAGTCTAATTCAAACACGGTTTGTGCTAGCTCCTTGAAACTTGACAAAATAAAGTAGTTCTAAGTTCTGTCTTTGTGGTTTGTTTCCTCTTGAAATAGCCACAAGCAAAGACTGCGTAAAACACATTCATTGGAAAGGTGTTCCAAGCTTCCAAAATACTACTGGTTTTCTGAATACTCGGCAAATTTTTTTTCATCCGACCTTGATGATCTCTGTGGTAATGATCAGTTCACTAAGTCCACTTAGCTGCCCAACTTTCACTCTTCTAGGATGAAGCCTTCGTTACCAGTAACAGTTTGAATTTTTAGGTTTCACTCTCTTTCCTCCTATACAGATAGATGTGTTTATTAAGTCTAAATCAAACACGGTTTGTGCTAGCTCCTTGAAACTTGACAAAATAAAGTAGTTCTAAGTTCTGTCTTTGTGGTTTGTTTCCTCTTGAAATAGCCTCAAGCAAAGACTGCGTAAAACACCTTTATTGGAAAGGTGTTCCAAGCTTCCAAAATACTACTGGTTTTCTGAATACTTGGCAAATTTTTTTTCATCCGAACTTGATGATCTGTGTGGTAATGATCAGTTCACTAAGTCCACTTAGCGGCCCAATTTTCACTCTTCTAGGATGAAGCGTTCGTTACCAGTAACAGTTTGAATTTTTAGGTTTCACTCTATTACCTCCTATAGAGATAGATGTGTTTTTTAAGTCTAAATCAAACACGGTTTGTGCTAGCTCCTTGAAACTTGACAAAATAAATTAGTTCTAAGTTCTGTCTTTGTGGTTTGTTTCCTCTTGAAATAGCCACAAGCAAAGACTGCGTAAAACACATTCATTGGAAAGGTGTTTCAAGCTTCCAAAATACTACTGTTTTTCTGAATACTCGGCAAATTATTTTTCATCCGACCTTGATGATCTCTGTGGTAATGATCAGTTCACTAAGTCCACTTAGCTGCCCAATTTTCACTCTTCTAGGATGAAGCGTTCGTTACCAGTAACAGTTTGAATTTTTAGGTTTCACTCTATTTCCTCCTATAAACTTACATGTGTTTTTTGAGTCTAAATCAAACACGGTTTGTGCTAGCTCCTTGAAACTTGACAAAATAAAGTAGTTCTAAGTTCTGTCTTTGTGGTTTGTTTCCTCTGGAAATAGGCACAAGCAAAGACTGCGTAAAACACATTCATTGGAAAGGTGTGCCAAGCTTCCAAAAAACTACTGGTTTTCGGAATTCTGGGCAAAATTTTTTCATCCGACCTTGATGATCTCTGTGGTAATGATCAGTTCACTAAGTCCACTTAGCTGCCCAATTTTCACTCTTCTAGGATGAAGCGTTCGTTACCAGTAAAAGTTTGAATTTCTAGGTTTCACTCTATTTCCTATATACAGATAGATGTGTTTTTTAAGTCTAAATCAAACACGGTTTGTGCTAGCTCCTTGAAACTTGACAAAATAAAGTAGTTCTAAGTTCTGTCTTTGTGGTTTGTTTCCTCTTGAAATAGCCACAAGCAAACACTGCGTAAAACACCTTTATTAAAAAGGTGTTCCAAGCTTCCAAAATACTACTGGTTTTCTGAATACTCGGCAAATTTTTTTTCATCCGACCTTGATGCTCTCTGTGGTAATGACCAGTTCACTAAGTCCACTTAGCTGCCCAATTTTCACTCTTCTAGGATGAAGCGTTCGTTACCAGTAACAGTTTGAATTTTTAGGTTTCACTCTATTTCCTCCTATACAGATTGATGTGTTTTTTAAGTCTAATTCAAACACGGTTTGTGCTAGCTCCTTGAAACTTGACAAAATAAAGTAGTCTTAAGTTCTGTCTTTGTGGTTTGTTTCCTCTTGAAATAGCCACAAGCAAAGACTGCGTAAAACACATTCATTGGAAAGGTGTTCCAAGCTTCCAAAATACTACTGGTTTTCTGAATACTCGGCAAATTTTTTTTCATCCGACCTTGATGATCTCGGTGGTAATGATCAGTTCACTAAGTCCACTTAGCTGCCCAACTTTCACTCTTCTAGGATGAAGCGTTCATTACCAGTAACAGTTTGAATTTTTAGGTTTCACTCTATTTCCTCCTATAGAGATAGATGTGTTTTTTAAGTCTAAATCAAACACGGTTTGTGCTAGCTCCTTGAAACTTGACAAAATAAATTAGTTCTAAGTTCTGTCTTTGTGGTTTGTTTCCTCTTGAAATAGGCACAAGCAAAGACTGCGTAAAACACATTCATTGGAAAGGTGTGCCAAGCTTCCAAAAAACTACCGGTTTTCGGAATACTCGGCAAATTTTTTTTCATCCGACCTTGATGATCTCTGTCGTAATGATCAGTTCACTAAGTCCACTTAGCTGTCCAATTTTCACTCTTCTAGGATGAAGCGTTCGTTACCAGTAACAGTTTGAATTTTTAGGTTTCACTCTATTTGCTCCTATACAGATAGATGTGTTTTTTAAGTCTAAATCAAACACGGTTTGTGCTAGCTCCTTGAAACTTGACAAAATAAAGTAGTTCTAAATTCTGTCTTTGTGATTTGTTTCCTATTGAAATAGCCACAAGCAAACACTGCGTAAAACACCTTTATTGGAAATGTGTTCCAAGCTTCCAAAATACTACTGGTTTTCTGAATACTCGGCAAATTTTTTTTCATCCGACCTTGATGATCTCTGTGGTAATGATCAGTTCACTAATTCCACTTAGCTGCCCAACTTTCACTCTTCTAGGATGAAGCCTTCGTTACCAGTATCAGTTTGAATTTTTAGGTTTCACTCTCTTTCCTCCTATACAGATAGATGTGTTTATTAAGTCTAAATCAAACACGGTTTGTGCTAGCTCCTTGAAACTTGACAAAATAAAGTAGTTCTAAGTTCTGTCTTTGTGGTTTGTTTCCTCTTGAAATAGCCTCAAGCAAAGACTGCGTAAAACACCTTTATTGGAAAGGTGTTCCAAGCTTCCAAAATACTACTGGTTTTCTGAATACTTGGCAAATTTTTTTTCATCCGAACTTGATGATCTGTGTGGTAATGATCAGTTCACTAAGTCCACTTAGCGGCCCAATTTTCACTCTTCTAGGATGAAGCGTTCGTTACCAGTAACAGTTTGAATTTTTAGGTTTCACTCTATTTCCTCCTATACAGATAGATGAGTTTTTTAAGTCTAAATCAAACACGGTTTGTGCTAGCTCCTTGAAACTTGACAAAATAAAGTAGTTCTAAGTTCTGTCTTTGTGGTGTGTTTCCTCTTGAAATAGCCACAAGCAAACACTGCGTAAAACACCTTTATTGAAAAGGTGTTCCAAGCTTCCAAAATACTACTGGTTTTCTGAATACTCGGCAAATTTTTTTTTCATCCGACCTTGATGATCTCTGTGGTAATGATCAGTTCAATAAGTCCACTTACCTGCCAAATTTTCACTCTTCTAGGATGAAGCGTTCGTTACCAGTAACAGTTTGAATTTTTAGGTTTCACTCTATTTCCTCCTATACAGATAGATGTGTTTTTTAAGTCTAAATCAAACACGGTTTGTGCTAGCTCCTTGAAACTTGACAAAATAAAGTAGTTCTAAGTTCTGTCTTTGTGGTTTGTATCCTCTTGAAATAGCCACAAGCAAACACTGCGTAAAACACCTTTATTGGAAATGTGTTCCAAGCTTCCAAAATACTACTGGTTTTCTGAATACTCGGCAAATTTTTTTCATCCGACCTTGATGATCTCTGTGGTAATGATCAGTTCACTAAGTCCACTTAGCTGCCCAACTTTCACTCTTCTAGGATGAAGCGTTCGTTACCAGTAACAGTTTGAATTTTTAGGTTTCACTCTATTTCCTCCTATACAGATAGATGTGTTTTTTAAGTCTAATTCAAACACGGTTTGTGCTAGCTCCTTGAAACTTGACAAAATAAAGTAGTTCTAAGTTCTGTCTTTGTGGTTTGTTTCCTCTTGAAATAGCCACAAGCAAAGACTGCGTAAAACACATTCATTGGAAAGGTGTGCCAAGCTTCCAAAATACTACTGGTTTTCTGAATACTCGGCAAATTTTTTTTCATCCGACCTTGATGATCTCTGTGGTAATGATCAGTTCACTAAGTCCACTTAGCTGCCCAACTTTCACTCTTCTAGGATGAAGCGTTCGTTACCAGTAACAGTTTGAATTTTTAGGATTCACTCTATTTCCTCCTCTACAGGTAGATGTGTTTTTTAATTCTAAATCAAACACGGTTTGTGCTAGCTCCTTGAAACTTGACAAAATAAAGTAGTTCTAAGTTCTGTCTTTGTGGTTTGTTTCCTCTTGAAATAGCCACAAGCAAAGACTGCGTAAAACACCTTTATTGGAAAGGTGTTCCAAGCCTCCAAAATACTACTGGTTTTCTGAATACTCGGCAAATTTTTTTTCATCCGAACTTGATGATCTCTGTGGTAATGATCAGTTCACTAAGTCCACTTAGCTGCCCAATTTTCACTCTTCTAGGATGAAGCGTTCGTTACCAGTAACAGTTTGAATTTTTAGGTTTCACTCTATTTCCTCCTATACAGATAGATGTGTTTTTTAAGTCTAAATCAAACACGGTTTGTGCTAGCTCCTTGAAACTTGACAAAATAAAGTAGTTCTAAGTTCTGTCTTTGTGGTTTGTTTCCTCTTGAAATAGCCACAAGCAAAGACTGCGTAAAACACCTTCATTGGAAAGGTGTTCCAATCTTCCAAAAAACTACTGGTTTTCTGAATACTCGGCAAATTTTTTTTCATCCAACCTTGATGATCTCTGTGGTAATGATCAGTTTACTTAGTCCACTTAGCTGCCCAATATTCACTCTTCTAGGATGAAGCGTTCGTTACCAGTAACAGTTTGAGTTTTTAGGTTTCACTCTATTTCCTCCTATACAGATAGATGTGTTTTTTGAGTCTAAATCAAACACGGTTTGTGCTAGCTCCTTGAAACTTGACAAAATAAAGTAGTTCTAAGTTCTGTCTTTGTGGTTTGTTTCCTCGTGAAATAGCCACAAGCAAAGACTGCGTGAAACACCTTCATTGGAAAGGTGTGCCAAGCTTCCAAAAATCTACTGGTTTTCTGAATACTCGGCAAATTTTTTTTCATCCGACCTTGATGATCTCTGTGGTAATGATCAGTTCACTTAGTCCACTAGGCTGTCCAATATTCACTCTTCTAGGATGAAGCGTTCGTTACCAGTAACAGTTTGAGTTTTTAGGTTTCACTCTATTTCCTCCTATACAGATAGATGTGTTTGGAAGTCTAAATCAAACACGGTTTGTGCTAGCTCCTTGAAACTTGACAAAATAAAGTAGTTCTAAGTTCTGTCTTTGTGGTTTGTTTCCTCTTGAAATAGGCACAAGCAAAGACTGCGTAAAACACATTCATTGGAAAGGTGTGCCAAGCTTCCAAAAAACTAATGGTTTTCGGAATACTCGGCAAGTTTTTTTTCATCTGACCTTGATGATCTCTGTGGTAATGATCAGTTCACTAAGTCCACTTAGCTGCCCAATATTCACTCTTCTAGGATGAAGCGTTCGTTACCAGTAACAGTTTGAGTTTTTAGGTTTCACTCTATTTCCTCCTATAGAGATAGATGTGTTTTTTAAGTCTAAATCAAACACGGTTTGTGCTAGCTCCTTGAAACTTGACAAAATAAATTAGTTCTAAGTTCAGTCTTTGTGGTTTGTTTCCTCTTGAAATAGGCACAAGCAAAGACTGCGTAAAACACATTCATTGGAAAGGTGTGCCAAGCTTCCAAAAAACTACCGGTTTTCGGAATACTCGGCAAATTTTTTTTCATCCGACCTTGATGATCTCTGTCGTAATGATCAGTTCACTAAGTCCACTTAGCTGTCCAATTTTCACTCTTCTAGGATGAAGCGTTCGTTACCAGTAACAGTTTGAATTTTTAGGTTTCACTCTATTTGCTCCTATACAGATAGATGTGTTTTTTAAGTCTAAATCAAACACGGTTTGTGCTAGCTCCTTGAAACTTGACAAAATAAAGTAGTTCTAAATTCTGTCTTTGTGATTTGTTTCCTATTGAAATAGCCACAAGCAAACACTGCGTAAAACACCTTTATTGGAAATGTGTTCCAAGCTTCCAAAATACTACTGGTTTTCTGAATACTCGACAAATTTTTTTCATCCGACATTGATGATCTCTGTGGTAATGATCAGTTCACTAAGTCCACTTAGCTTCCCAATTTTCACTCTTCTAGGATGAAGCGTTCGTTACCAGTAACAGTTTGAATTTTTAGGTTTCACTCTATTTGCTCCTATACAGATAGATGTGTTTTTTAAGTCTAAATCAAACACGGTTTGTGCTAGCTCCTTGAAACTTGACAAAATAAAGTAGTTCTAAATTCTGTCTTTGTGATTTGTTTCCTATTGAAATAGCCACAAGCAAACACTGCGTAAAACACCTTTATTGGAAATGTGTTCCAAGCTTCCAAAATACTACTGGTTTTCTGAATACTCGGCAAATTTTTTTTCATCCGACCTTGATGATCTCTGTGGTAATGATCAGTTCACTAATTCCACTTAGCTGCCCAACTTTCACTCTTCTAGGATGAAGCCTTCGTTACCAGTATCAGTTTGAATTTTTAGGTTTCACTCTCTTTCCTCCTATACAGATAGATGTGTTTATTAAGTCTAAATCAAACACGGTTTGTGCTAGCTCCTTGAAACTTGACAAAATAAAGTAGTTCTAAGTTCTGTCTTTGTGGTTTGTTTCCTCTTGAAATAGCCTCAAGCAAAGACTGCGTAAAACACCTTTATTGGAAAGGTGTTCCAAGCTTCCAAAATACTACTGGTTTTCTGAATACTTGGCAAATTTTTTTTTCATCCGAACTTGATGATCTGTGTGGTAATGATCAGTTCACTAAGTCCACTTAGCGGCCCAATTTTCACTCTTCTAGGATGAAGCGTTCGTTACCAGTAACAGTTTGAATTTTTAGGTTTCACTCTATTTCCTCCTATACAGATAGATGAGTTTTTTAAGTCTAAATCAAACACGGTTTGTGCTAGCTCCTTGAAACTTGACAAAATAAAGTAGTTCTAAGTTCTGTCTTTGTGGTGTGTTTCCTCTTGAAATAGCCACAAGCAAACACTGCGTAAAACACCTTTATTGAAAAGGTGTTCCAAGCTTCCAAAATACTACTGGTTTTCTGAATACTCGGCAAATTTTTTTTTCATCCGACCTTGATGATCTCTGTGGTAATGATCAGTTCAATAAGTCCACTTACCTGCCAAATTTTCACTCTTCTAGGATGAAGCGTTCGTTACCAGTAACAGTTTGAATTTTTAGGTTTCACTCTATTTCCTCCTATACAGATAGATGTGTTTTTTAAGTCTAAATCAAACACGGTTTGTGCTAGCTCCTTGAAACTTGACAAAATAAAGTAGTTCTAAGTTCTGTCTTTGTGGTTTGTATCCTCTTGAAATAGCCACAAGCAAACACTGCGTAAAACACCTTTATTGGAAATGTGTTCCAAGCTTCCAAAATACTACTGGTTTTCTGAATACTCGGCAAATTTTTTTCATCCGACCTTGATGATCTCTGTGGTAATGATCAGTTCACTAAGTCCACTTAGCTGCCCAACTTTCACTCTTCTAGGATGAAGCGTTCGTTACCAGTAACAGTTTGAATTTTTAGGTTTCACTCTATTTCCTCCTATACAGATAGATGTGTTTTTTAAGTCTAATTCAAACACGGTTTGTGCTAGCTCCTTGAAACTTGACAAAATAAAGTAGTTCTAAGTTCTGTCTTTGTGGTTTGTTTCCTCTTGAAATAGCCACAAGCAAAGACTGCGTAAAACACATTCATTGGAAAGGTGTGCCAAGCTTCCAAAATACTACTGGTTTTCTGAATACTCGGCAAATTTTTTTTCATCCGACCTTGATGATCTCTGTGGTAATGATCAGTTCACTAAGTCCACTTAGCTGCCCAACTTTCACTCTTCTAGGATGAAGCGTTCGTTACCAGTAACAGTTTGAATTTTTAGGTTTCACTCTATTTCCTCCTCTACAGGTAGATGTGTTTTTTAATTCTAAATCAAACACGGTTTGTGCTAGCTCCTTGAAACTTGACAAAATAAAGTAGTTCTAAGTTCTGTCTTTGTGGTTTGTTTCCTCTTGAAATAGCCACAAGCAAAGACTGCGTAAAACACCTTTATTGGAAAGGTGTTCCAAGCCTCCAAAATACTACTGGTTTTCTGAATACTCGGCAAATTTTTTTTCATCCGAACTTGATGATCTCTGTGGTAATGATCAGTTCACTAAGTCCACTTAGCTGCCCAATTTTCACTCTTCTAGGATGAAGCGTTCGTTACCAGTAACAGTTTGAATTTTTAGGTTTCACTCTATTTCCTCCTATACAGATAGATGTGTTTTTTAAGTCTAAATCAAACACGGTTTGTGCTAGCTCCTTGAAACTTGACAAAATAAAGTAGTTCTAAGTTCTGTCTTTGTGGTTTGTTTCCTCTTGAAATAGCCACAAGCAAAGACTGCGTAAAACACCTTCATTGGAAAGGTGTTCCAATCTTCCAAAAAACTACTGGTTTTCTGAATACTCGGCAAATTTTTTTCATCCAACCTTGATGATCTCTGTGGTAATGATCAGTTTACTTAGTCCACTTAGCTGCCCAATATTCACTCTTCTAGGATGAAGCGTTCGTTACCAGTAACAGTTTGAGTTTTTAGGTTTCACTCTATTTCCTCCTATACAGATAGATGTGTTTTTTGAGTCTAAATCAAACACGGTTTGTGCTAGCTCCTTGAAACTTGACAAAATAAAGTAGTTCTAAGTTCTGTCTTTGTGGTTTGTTTCCTCGTGAAATAGCCACAAGCAAAGACTGCGTGAAACACCTTCATTGGAAAGGTGTGCCAAGCTTCCAAAAATCTACTGGTTTTCTGAATACTCGGCAAATTTTTTTTCATCCGACCTTGATGATCTCTGTGGTAATGATCAGTTCACTTAGTCCACTAGGCTGTCCAATATTCACTCTTCTAGGATGAAGCGTTCGTTACCAGTAACAGTTTGAGTTTTTAGGTTTCACTCTATTTCCTCCTATACAGATAGATGTGTTTGGAAGTCTAAATCAAACACGGTTTGTGCTAGCTCCTTGAAACTTGACAAAATAAAGTAGTTCTAAGTTCTGTCTTTGTGGTTTGTTTCCTCTTGAAATAGGCACAAGCAAAGACTGCGTAAAACACATTCATTGGAAAGGTGTGCCAAGCTTCCAAAAAACTAATGGTTTTCGGAATACTCGGCAAGTTTTTTTTCATCTGACCTTGATGATCTCTGTGGTAATGATCAGTTCACTAAGTCCACTTAGCTGCCCAATATTCACTCTTCTAGGATGAAGCGTTCGTTACCAGTAACAGTTTGAGTTTTTAGGTTTCACTCTATTTCCTCCTATAGAGATAGATGTGTTTTTTAAGTCTAAATCAAACACGGTTTGTGCTAGCTCCTTGAAACTTGACAAAATAAATTAGTTCTAAGTTCAGTCTTTGTGGTTTGTTTCCTCTTGAAATAGGCACAAGCAAAGACTGCGTAAAACACATTCATTGGAAAGGTGTGCCAAGCTTCCAAAAAACTACCGGTTTTCGGAATACTCGGCAAATTTTTTTTCATCCGACCTTGATGATCTCTGTCGTAATGATCAGTTCACTAAGTCCACTTAGCTGTCCAATTTTCACTCTTCTAGGATGAAGCGTTCGTTACCAGTAACAGTTTGAATTTTTAGGTTTCACTCTATTTGCTCCTATACAGATAGATGTGTTTTTTAAGTCTAAATCAAACACGGTTTGTGCTAGCTCCTTGAAACTTGACAAAATAAAGTAGTTCTAAATTCTGTCTTTGTGATTTGTTTCCTATTGAAATAGCCACAAGCAAACACTGCGTAAAACACCTTTATTGAAAATGTGTTCCAAGCTTCCAAAATACTACTGGTTTTCTGAATACTCGACAAATTTTTTTCATCCGACATTGATGATCTCTGTGGTAATGATCAGTTCACTAAGTCCACTTAGCTTCCCAATTTTCACTCTTCTAGGATGAAGCGTTCGTTACCAGTAACAGTTTGAATTTTTAGGTTTCACTCTATTTCCTCCTATACAGATAGATGTGTTTTTTAAGTCTAATTCAAACACGGTTTGTGCTAGCTCCTTGAAACTTGACAAAATAAAGTAGTTCTAAGTTCTGTCTTTGTGGTTTGTTTCCTCTTGAAATAGCCACAAGCAAACACTGCGTAAAACACCTTTATTGAAAAGGTGTTCCAAGCTTCCAAAATACTACTGGTTTTCTGAATACTCGGCAAATTTTTTTTTCATCCGACCTTGATGATCTCTGTGGTAATGATCAGTTCAATAAGTCCACTTACCTGCCAAATTTTCACTCTTCTAGGATGAAGC
>NW_027516202.1:0-63481 GCF_048772815.1 Callospermophilus lateralis
TTTCCATCCTAAGTATTTAAGTTCTCTGGCATGAATTATCTGAAATCATAAATTAACAATTACCTAAAACTGACATTTAACTGCAAGATTGTTCAATGGTTCAAAAAACTATTCAGATAACAGATTGTTACAATAAAACATCATCCTTTAGACACACATTCAGCTAAGATCATTCCCAAGAAACAATTTATAATATCAAAACATTATTGCTCATGTCTTAAAGGGGCAGAAACAAAGACACAAGAAAGACATAAAGGAGCTCCAGACTATGGTTGACAGACGGAAGCCATTAAAACAGAGCAGATAAGAGAAAAATCTCCTACACCAGTGGCACCATAGATGTCCCCACAAGGGGACCTGATGTTTTCACAGAGGGGCAACCTGAAATGTAAAATCAAGGGTCTCCATGGTGACTTTACTGCATTTAGTTTCCCCTTTTTCTTTTTTCTCTTTTTTAAGAAGACAGAGGTGGTATAATCCTTACAGTGCTGGAAAGGAAGGAGGGAATTTCCTGAATCAACAGGACTTCAGCAGCTGCTGGGAGTCCCTCAGTCCCTCCTTTTACTTACAGGATTACCTCCTCAGGTTCAGGTCCACCCCACGCATGCTCCATCTCCTAACATTTCAGTAGTCAGCTCTCAAAAAGTTCTGGGGTGGGGGGGTATCAAAATTTGTAACTTAAAGTTCGCTTCCTGATCTTGAAGCCAATTAATACCAATTTAATAATGAGGAGTGGGTTTAGAGAAAAAGAAAAAGGGAGGTTTATTGCTTTGCTAGCAAAGGAGAAACACAGGGGACTTTGCCCAAAGGTTGTGACTCTCTTAATCTGGAAGGACAAGGGGTTTTAAAGTAGTTTCACTTGTTAACCTGGGAGATACTCAATTCTTAGGTCTCAAGCAGGAATTGCCCTCTGCAGTGGGTGTGCTCCAGGCAGCCAGCTTGGGGCTTCTCTCATCCTGCTTAACAAAGGAGGGTAAAGTTCATCATAGTTCCTTAGAACACAGCCCAAAGTGGTGTCAGGCTTACTTGCTTTGTTACCCTTTTTCACTTCCAATATCCTTAAGATTATACCACAGAAATCACACAACAAAACGCACAAAACGAAACAAACAAATAACATATAGAACACAGAAGAAAACACACACAAAAATAGAAACCCGGGGCCAAAAGAGAAACACAGAGGAGCAATGCAACATCTTGTTAAAGGTCTGGGGTAGGAGGGCATGCGTGCCTGTCGGCACCTCTCTACCCTTCCAGAGCAATTCCCTACAGAACAGAACAGAGGACAGAACGATTCTCGTTACTGTCCCAGAGAGGAGTATATGTGAGCCTCCCCAGGCCACCTCTCTGTCATCAGAAGAGATCGCCCTTTACCGGATATCAGATGTTATAAAGGCATCACTTACCTATGGAGGCCTCCTCCACCAGGTGCTTGCTAATAGTTTTAGTGCTTTGGTTCACTGCAGTTCTCCACGGACCGAAGGCTCAATCCAAGGCCTTGGAATGTCTCAAGTTGCACACCCTCTAGAGTGGCTCTCCAGCCTGGAGCCCTGGAGGGAAGGCCAGCTTCAGAATTTCCAGCAGTCTGGTCTTGTTATCTGGGTGATCTTGTGATCAGGGTCATCTCGCTTTGGAACTCCAAAATGTTAGACCAGGATGCAAGAAAAGACCACTGACTCCAATTGAAATCAAATTAAGGCAAGCTTATTATTTCAACCGGCCAGGCTGCCTCTCCCTTCCAAAAAGGCGGGAACAAGACAGCAATTCCACCTTTCCTATAGCCCAGCTATGTAGCCCAGAAAGATACACAAAACGGGTGTTACAGATAAGAGAACTTTGACAAGCATCACACTAATGGTATTTTACATTTTTTTTTTTTGCTGCCCACAACATCAGAATTTATGAGGACCATTAGAGCCTCAGAGACGAGTTGTCTGGCCAGGGAAAGAAAATATTTATGAGGTATCACTAAAGTTTCAGAGAGTGGTGCTATCTGGTCAGAGATCCAGGCATGGGTGAGTTCAAGGCACTGGTAAGCATTCCAAGCAGGTTCAGAATTTGCACTAATTTATAGTAAAGCCAAAATTATCTTTTCATGACTTTGTGGCAAGATGGCTTCCAATTTTAATAAAAGATCAGGTTGGATCTATCAACACTGTCCCTTACTTTTGGAAACTCCCCTACCACCTCCAAGGTTGTGAACTCCTGAGGATTTTGCATTCCTGATATGTATTCACAGATTTTCTAACTCTTCTCCTCTAATTGTGCCTTACTTGGGGCAGAAGTAATGTGAAGGCATTGTTCTGGATGAGAGTGGGAAGAATTTTGTTTAGCACATATTTGCATACACATTGGATTCATTATCTAATTTTCCATTTGAAATACTGAATCCCTGACACTAACGAATAGCTGACAAGTTTCTGACTACTAATCCATTATGATGGACAAAAATAACCCAAACAGAATAGAAATACAAGCAGTTCAGAGGAGGAATGGTGTATAGTTGGACTTGTCTTTTGCATGATAAAGGGTTGGTGTTTTAAATCTAGTAATTTTCTGTTGAAATAGTTCTCCATGTGTTTTAAAGTAAACGAATATGTGAATTCCTGTCTCCATTTCTCTGTAACCTATTCAGCACATGTAATTTTATATGCACATATAGAATTCTACCTGGTATCACACATACATACTTTTGAGGTGACTGACTAGGAAAATACAAATTTTGAGAAGAGATAACACCTTCAAAATGCTTTTGGAACTGAAAATTCAAACTATGGGTGAGCTTCCCAGTTGAAAAACATTATGCATAAATCCATGTTTACTAAAATAAATACTTTTGCATTTGTTGATGATATATATTTAATGATGAATTTCGATTGGCATATATATTGCTACTTTTTAATGTCTGTGTGTGTTTATATACATATATATATATATATATACATATGTATATATATATATATATACACACTCTCCAGATTTTTCAAAACATGAAATATATGTGTGTTATATTCACTCCCTGAATTCATTCATGCTCATGTATGTGGATTTATAATCAACTTTTCACAAGATTATTCTCAGAAATATTCATCCACTTGAAATACATATTTGTTTCCTTGTACTGAAAACTAACTTCAGTGAATGTTGCATACAAATCCTAATATTTCTACAGTAACTGACCCACTTTGACATCATTGCCTTTAGATTCCTATGGGACATGATGTGTATTTTGACGTTCATTTTTTTACAACACTGGTACATTATTATTTCTTCAGTTTACGCACATCATAAGATATATATTTCATCCACAAGTTCACAAATTTATAGGCATTTATTTCACTTTCAATCACTTCCTGCTTCAGTACACATGTATTCCTCCAGGTTTCTTGACTGGTCTTTTCATGAGACTTCTTTCCAAACACATTATTTTTGATTTCCATAATCACTTTTGAAACAAAGCTCACACACTCTTCATGATAAACCATAAACCTAATATTAAAATTAGATGTATAACCGATTGAAATGAATGATTGTTTATCAATATAAAATTTCCCGTATATTCTCAGATATCAATTCAATCGATTATTTAAAGTGGAATCAGTTATATTATTTATTCACAGTATCGTCTATTCACGCATTATCTCTATATTCATAGACAATAGACACAGGGTACCCCTCATTGAACCCCAATACTAATTCATACGTCTTCAAAATATTGCTCCAAGAAATGGGGGAAGAAATACCCATGTCACCTGATCTACATATACATTTTATCACAGTAATATTCAGGACACAAAAAACAAAGGTCACACTTATGATTGTACCAAACCTAAACAGAATGTGAACATAGATTACAAAAAACATCCATGTCCAGTTTGCCTAATGCTCTCAAATGAAAATTCTGTTGGTGACTACTTATTTGTTTCTACATAAAATTATATATTTAACCTGAAGCCTGTTGAAATTGTCTAATCCTATCAATCACCTTATCATTTGCCTGATTTCCTAATGTCTCTATTGATATCTGCTTTCCTACATATTTTCCCCAGTTCATCATTGTGACTGACTCTTCACATGTGCTCACATTTACATTCACTCTCTGCCCGAATCCCTATTGCTAAAGAACTTTTGGTCCAAATCCTATACTCAATCTTCTTTTTAAACCTACCAACTCTCTTTCTAATAATACTGACTGTCCCTTTTTGACTAGAAGTTCTCATCCACATTCCACCATCCAAGGTTTAAGGTCCTATGCCATTGTACATCAATTTATCTGAGGCATCTCTGCAGAACATTATTCAAAGCTAAGTATCCCAATCAAGGGCCCAATGCCCTTCTGGGCTTCAAATCTTACCTAGATTTCTGTTTCCTTTCTTATATTTCACTTATACATTCTTGTAAATATTGCAGGTTCCCAATACCATTATTCATCCCGCAGAATGATTCCTAACCCAAATTGAACCTTTTATTAACCCTAACCATACACTGTTCCCTTCCTAGTTGAACAACATTATACATAAATCCATGTTCAGTAAAATGAATATTTTTGAATCTGTCGATGATATATATTCATGATGAATTTCAATTTTCATATATATTGCTAACTTTAATGTCTGTGTGTGTGTGTGTGTGTGTGTGTGTATATACAGTGTCCAGATTTTTCAAATTTTGAAATATATGTGTCTTATTATACACTCCCTAAATGCATTCATATTCATATATGTGGATTTATAATCAACTTTTCAGAAGATTATTCTCCGAAATATTCATCCACCTGAAATACATATTTGTTTCCTAGTACTGAAAACTATCTTCAGTAAATGGTGCATACAAATCCTAATATTTCTACAGTAACTGACCCAGTTTCACATCAATGCAAGTAGATTCCTATGGGAGATGATGTGTATTTTGGCGTTCCTTTTTATTCAACACTGGTACTTTACTATTTCTTCATTTTATGCACATCATAGCATATATATTTCATCCAAAATTTATCAAATTGATAGGCATTTGTTTCACTTTCAATCACATCCTGATTCAGAACACATGTATTCCTCCATGTTTCTTGACTGCTCTTTTCATGAGACTTCCTTCCAAACACATTATTTTCAATTTCCATTGTAACTTTTGAAGCAAAACTCATACACCCGTCATGATAAACTGAAACCTTAATATTACCATTATATGTATAATTGGTTGGAATGAATGATTGTATATCAATATAAGATTTCCTATATATTTTCAGATATTAATTCAATCCATTATTTAAAGTGTAACCAGTTATATTATTTATTCACAGTATGGTCTCTTCATGCATTATCTCTATATACATAGACACAGGGTACACCTCTTTTTACCCCCAATACTAATTATATGTCTTCAAAATATTGCTCCCAGAAATGGTGGAAGACAACTCATGACACCTGATATACATATACATTTTATCACAGTTATATTCGGGACAAAAAATGCAAAGTTCGCACTTATGATTGTACCAAAGCCAAAATGGAACGTGAACATGAATTACTAAAAATATCCATGTGCAATTTGCCTAATGTTCTCAAATGACAATCCTATTGGTGACGTCATTTTTGTTTCTTCCTAAGGTTATATATTCAAACTCAAGCCTGTTGAAAATGTCTAATCGAATTACTCACTTTATACTTTGTCTCATTTTGTAATGTCTTTATTGATATCTGCTTTCCTACATAATTTCCCCAACTCATCATAGTGACTCATTCTTCACATGTGCTGACATTGACATTCACTCTGTAATTGAAACCCTATTGCTAAAAAAATTTGGGTCCGAATCCTATTCTCACGCTTTTTTCTAAACCTACTGACTATATTCCTAATCCTACCTACTGTCCCTTTTTGACTGGATGTTTTCTTCAACATTCAATCATCCAAGGAACAAGGTCCTATGCCATTTTATATCGATTTATCTGAGGCATGTGTGTAGAACATAATGCAAAACTAAGTATCCCAATCAAGGGCCCAATGCCCTTCTGAGCTCCAAATCTTACCAGGAATCCTGTTTTCATACTTATATTTCACCTATATATTCTTGTAAATATCGCAGGTTCCCAATACCATTATTCATCCTGCAGAATGATTCCTAACTCAAATCGAACATGTTATTAACCCTAAACGTACACTGTTCCCTCAATCTAACATTACAGAAGAGCAGGAACAGTGTTGGTCTTACAATACAGGAATGTAGGGGATCTTCCAACTGCTAAGAACCTCAAAGATCCATGCAGAAATAATCTCTGGAGAAGATGTATGCAGCTATGAAGTTCACAGAGTTGGTCAAGGAGACCAGATCTGAGACAAGACAGTCCAATTCGGGAGAACATAGTATTGCCCACCAGTCAGAGAACACTCTGGATAGTCACAGACCTCCTTCGGGGAAGGAGGTGCCTTTGTGGATGTGGGTGTGTGTTTGTGGTTTTGTCTCATGTTCTGAGAATAGGTAGGAAAGGCGGTTTGTTTGGTTTGGTGTGAACTGTTTCTGGTAAGTCATTTGACAAGGCGAGTGTTTCTATTTCTGTGTATCCCACTGTGTCGGTGGTTGTAGAAATTAGAAAAGAGAATGCGTCAATGGATGTTTCCTGTCTAGGAGAAAGCTTCCCAGGATTCATCATGCCCAACTGATGAATGGACTGTGGCTTGACTTATGGATGGGCAACACCTACTATCTTCCTAAGTTCCTGTTTTCTTCCTGAATTCTGGTCACTTTCCAGAATAGGCTCATGGTTTTGTGTATCAGATATGTACAACCTCCAAGATCTGTGATATGGCCATGTACTGGACAGCTGAAGGGAATGGTGAGCATCTCAGAAAACTCAGATATCAGTGTTACCAGGAAAGTCTCAGTGGAGAAACCCTGCTGTGGGCCTTTTGCTTGCCTATTGTGATGTTTCCTGAATGTCAGGAAGGTTTTTGCCTCAGGCCACCCCTTTGTAAAGCCTGAAGAAAAGAGTTTTCAAATGGAAATGAGTGGACATCACCTGTTACTCTTTGCTTAATTGCATTGGAAAGGGATGTGTCTGAATCAGCATTTTGGCCTTGTGTGAGGCTGTGGCTTAGATTCTCAGCACTTAATGAATCTAAAGAAAGATCCCTTGTATGCATCCAAAACCAAAATTGCCAAAAGAGCACTCTTTGTGAGTGAAGTCTAACCAACTCCACTAACCAACTCACAGTGAAAGTAAATAACTTTTGAAGTTGAGGGGACCCCAGTAAACTTTGAAGTAGACACATGGGCAATATACTCAGCCCTAAAGGCCCCATTGGGTCCTCTATCAAATAAAAGGTCTCTAGTTCAAGGGGCTAATGGCAGTAAATGTGGGGCATGGAAAACAAAGAGGACCATGGACCTGGGGAAAGGAAAAATCCATCACTCCTTCCTAGTAATCCCAGAATGCCTGGCCCCATTGATGGGTAGAGATCTGCTCACCAAGCTCTGGGCCATAATAACTTTTAACCCTGAAGGTCCCCAAGTAGAATTTCTAAATCCTTCGGTAAAAACTCCTATAGTCATGGCACTAACAAAGTCAGTAGAAAATGTGCATCAACTCACTCACCTTAGTTCAAAGAAACTGCATTCTTTACTGCAGGATCAAGAACAGAGTTTTCTACTAACGGACTCACACCAGAAGGAAATAACTGAATGGGTATCAAAAGACTTTCTGGTCCTTCAATTGGTTAATGCTTACCCTTTTTAGCTTCCTGCAGGAAAGCACCTTCGAGGAACCAGACCAGGAAAGTTCTCAGAAGTGGACTTTACTGAAATTAAGCCAGCAAGGTATGGACTTAAATATCTCCTAGTTTGTAGATACATTTGCAGGATGTATTGAAACCTTCTCAACAAAAAAAAAAAAAAAAAAGAAAGAAAAAAAAAGAAAAAAAGAAAAAAAAAAAAAAACATTGTGCAAATTGTGGTCAAGATGATCCTGAAAGATATTTTTCCAAGATACGGCCTGCCTAAGGTAATAGGGTCTGATAATCTACTGGTGTTCATGGCCCAGGTAAGTCATGGTTTAACCAGTACCCTGGTGATTAATTGGTAGTTACATTATGCTTATCGATCCCAGAGCTCAGGACAGGTACAAAAAATAAATGGAACCATTAAAGAGACCTTAATAAAATTAAGCTTAGAGACCAGCATAAAAGATTGGAGTATACTCCTGCCTTATGCACTGTTTCATGTAAGAATTACTCCCTCTGTTTCTTTGTGTAACCTCTCCCCCTGTGAAATTCTCTATGTTGCCCCTCCTCCAGTAAGGAACCTAACCCCAACTCAAAAAACTAAGGATCCCTTCCACACCCCCTTGCTTGACAGACTTAAAGCTCTTGAAAGAACTCAGCAATACCTGTTAAAACTGTGGCCACGGCCTACCAACCTGGGGACGAGGGGACTCCACATTGATATCAAGTAAGAGACTTCATCTATATTAGACGACATCAGGTGTCATCCCTGGAATCTCACTGGAAAGGAACATATCACGTGCTATTTATAACACCTACAGCAGTAAATGTAGACGGAATCCCTTCCTGTATCCATGCTTCCCATCTCAAGCCTGTGCCCTGTCCATATTCTTTCTGGAAACTGGAAATGACTGGTAACCCTTTCAAATTGCGTATTTGGCATGTGGATAAGGCTATAGACTCTCCCCTTGGCCACCACTAGTCCTAATCCTCATCAGCCCATTCATCAGTGATGGCTGATCACAAATCCTCATAGAAAAGAAGAACAGTCTATCTCGCTTACAGCCCACATAGGGACCTGTTGGCCATCTCAACACCCAGACATTGGTCAGCTGCCTATAGGTTTTTTCTATTAGGATATCCCTGATAAAGCAGATCCCACTAAAATTCCATTAAATCCCTTCCGTATCATAGATAATGGAAACAAACATTATGGATTTAGGGACACATGAGCCAGATGCAGGTTGGAAGCCTAGATTACTATGTTTGCCCAGAAGACTATCAAAGCCACAAACAGCCACAGCTTTGTGGGGGAAAAGCCAACTTCTTCTGTAAGTCATGGGGATGTTAGCATACAGGGACTGCCTGGTGGAACCCAAATTCATCATCAAATTCAATACACAGAATTGGCCATATTACCAATTAGACAATCAAAACCGATGACCCTCAGAGGGGTCTCTAGATCCTCAAATTCTGCGTGACCTTTTTAACTTCTGCAAGTGCTCAAAAGGGTGAAAGGAGATTCCCCTATGTGGAGGACTTATTCCTCCTTGGCTCACATCCTGAACTATACTTCTCCAATAGATGCTCGCCCTCGGCCTTCTGCTCCAGACAATATGCTGGCACTCGCACCTGAGCAACCTGATTTCTCCCCTCCAATTACTAGATCAAAAATCAAAACCTCTGCCGATTCTCAGACAATTGCCTCCTTGCTGAGGTATCCGGTACTCAGGTACCCCTCCACACACTCACTCCTCTCTTCTCCTGTCAGAGCCCGCACCGGGTCCCATCAGGTCCTCTAACCAGCTAACCCAAAGCTCAAACCAGCTGAGAAGATCACTCGACCCCTATCCAAGATGTAATGAAAATGGCCTTTAAAGATGCTTGGTCATCACTGAAAACAGGTGACTATGAATTTAAAATCCCTCACAGGCTTTTTGGGATACTCACTCCCGTCATCCCCTCTGCTCTACCTGTTTTACTGCTCACGTTTTTGTTGCTAGGAAAATCTCAAACCCCTTTCCCAATATTCTTTTACATCTCTCCTTCCTCATTCTCAGATCCATGGAGCTGCTCTCAGCCTTGCTTTCCACGTCTTCCCCCTCTGTACCAGGCCCACAGAAAAATCTTAACTGACCTTCTCCAGAAGTCTTCACCATGGCTGACTTTAGAACTTTCAGCAAAAGAGTCCATAAAAAAGAGTTCACTGTAGATAAACTTCCTCTTTTCGTGTTGCCCTGGTCTACTTGGCAACTGGCTAAAAAAAATCAGCACTTCTGAGCTAGACAGAGCCTTACTAGTTTTTCAAAAAACATGTGAACAAGGCCTCTGACCTTGAGTTGGGGCTTCACAGAGATGGCTACATTTCTAAAATAAAGAAGTTACCAACTAGGCTCCATGGTAACAGCTGGCAGGGAAAAAAAATCTCTCTCCCTTTCAGGTGTCCTTGAAAAGTTAACTTGCCCAGAACAGAGGAAAAAATAAAAGATAGAAAAACAGCTTTTTGTGAACTTCTGCAGACTGTGAAATTCTGAGCCCCTTCCCTTACATGTTGGGTACAAATTCTGAAACTACCTAAACTTGGGGTTCAGGGGATTAATTAATTACAACAGAAGCAATGCCCTCTAAATCCGTTTGTAACCAAATAGGATGGTTTCCCTGTCTTCGGTGCTATCTTAGGTGCCTTGACTTGTCCATCCCTACAACAGAAAGATTCTATATACTTAAACATTGTTTATGTTTTCATGAAATGGTCAACAGATGTGATTAATTATGTAATGTTGCAGATGTTTCCCAGAGTGCTCTATCTTGACGCAGGTCCATTTAAAGATCAAATAGGAGGGCATACAACCCAGTTCTGCTGGGAACCTGTATTTCTCACTTTAGCCATCCTATTAGGAATAGGAGTTGCTGCAGAAATGGGCAAAGGATCCACTGCCCTAGTCCAAAGGACACAACAAATGACCCAATTAGAAGCAGCAATAGACCAAAACATAAAGATAATAAAACCTCCATCACAGCTTTACAGGAATGTTTAACCTCTCTCTATGAATCTGTTTTACAGAACAGGCGAGGGTTAAAACTTCCTCTTCATGAGAGAAGGGGGGAAGAATGTTGTTTTTATGCCGGCCACACTAGAGTTGTAAAAGAATCTAGGAGTAAATTAAGAAAACGCCTTGAGGAGGGTCAACGAGAGAGAGAGGCCCAAAAAGGGTGGTTTGAGACTTGGCTCACACAGTCTGTCTGGTTAACCATGCTTTCATCAGCCCTGGCTGATCCATTAATAATCCTTATATTATTCTGAACTGTAGGACCCTTTTGGCTCAATCATGTAGTTTCCTTTCTCCAAGCACAAATTGGAGAAGTTAAACTATGGTAATCAGACAACAATATACCACACGAGCAGACATAAAATGTAACAACCATCAATGATCACTTTTATGATTAAAAGTAACCAGAAGAAGAAGTGGGGAATGAAAGGTTAATAAAATAGGTACTTGTTAATTCCTGTTTTTCTGTATGCTTAACAAAACACTGTTGAAATCTTGAGAACTGTTTGCTAATCTTGTTCCCAGAATGTGCTGTCCCCAACTGCCAAACTGCAGAATGTACTCAGTCACCCGGTTGAAAGCAAACCGGCCACTCACCGTGACCCATCAATAAAATTTTATCCCTGCCTTCTCCAAGAAAAGTATATAAGCTCTGCTTAACCTGTTCTCAGGGCTCTATTCAAGTGAACTCTGAGCCCTAGCCTGCTGGACCCACAATAAAACCTTTTTTGTTGCATGAGACAGTCTCTTGGTGGTCTCTTCCTCCTATACTCGCCTGACCATTACAATATTTCACCTCTATATTCTTAAAAATATCTCAGGCTCCCAATACCATTATTCATCCAGCAGAATGATTCCTAACACAAATCGAACATGTTATTAATCCTAACCATACCCTTTACCCTCAATGTAACTTTACAGAACAGCAGACACAGAGTTGGTCTTACAATACAGGAATATAGGGGATCTTTCACCTACTGAGAACCTCAAAAATCTATGCAGATATGATCTTTTGAGAAGATGTAGGCACCCATATAGTACCTTAGAGAGCAAAAGTCATCTTCCATGGCAAACAACCTGGTCAGGATGAAGGGTTGTGTCTGAATCAGCCTCTCTCTTCTTAATGTAGAGAAGATGGACCAAACCAGGCCTGTGTGGAGAGTTGTTTATGGGTGCCTAAGGTGGATATAACATTCTAACTTCTGAAACTGTCACAGGTAGTAGGAGCAGCTTGCATCTCAAGGGACCCTTAGAAGCAACTGTTAGGACAAAGTGGTTGCCAAGGCAGTGATCCCATTCAGTTTCTGAAGGAAGTGACCTCACCGCACTTCCTTGGTGATGAAACTCTCTGAACTTGGGATCCAGGAAGCCAGGCACCCAGAGCCAGTCCCAGTCCCAGTCCCCTGTTCTCACTTGTTTGGATTTACCAAGGACAAAATCAGTCTTCCTTGGTACCTACCGATGTGACGATGGCCAAATGCCAAGAGAGTTCTGAAGACGGGCCTTTCCTGGGAAAAAAGGTAGTTGCTCACTGCTGGCTCCTGACAACTTCACAGAGTTGGATAAGGAGAAGAGATCTGAGACAGGACATGCCATTTTGAGGGAGCATACTATGGCCCACCAGTCAGAGGAAACTCCAGATAGTCTCAGAATTACTTGGGTTAAGGCGGTGCCTTTGTGGGTGTGGGTGTAGGTTTGTGGTTTTCCCTTGTTCTGAGAATAGGTAGGAAAGGGGGTTTGTTTGGTTTGGAGTGGACTGTTTCTAGTAAGTCGTTTGACATTGTGAGTGTTTCTATGTCTGTGTATCCCACTGTATCCATGGTTGTAGACATTAGAAAAGAAAATGCATCAATGGATGTGTTGTCTCTAGTTGAAAGCTTCCGCGATTCATACTGCACAATTGATGAATGGACTGCAGCTTGCCTTATGGATGGGCAACATCTACTATCTTCTAAAGTTCCTGTTTTCTTCGTGAATTCTGGCCACTCTCCAGAATAGACTCATGGTTTTGTTTCCCAGATATGTAACACCACAAGCTCTGTGACATGGCCATGTTCTGGATAGCTGAAGGGAATGAGAGCATCTCAGAAAACTCAGATATCATTGTGACCAGTAAAGTCTCAGTGGAGAAACCCTTCTTTGGGCCATTTGCTTAATTCTATTTCTATTACCCTGAATGTCAGAAAGGTCTTTGCATCAGGCCACCCCTTTGTGTAGCCTGAAGAACACTGTTTTCATATGGAAATGAATGGACACCACCTGTGGCTCTTTGCTTAATTGCTTTGGAATGGGATGTGTCTGAATCAGCCTCTTGTCCTTGTATGAGGTTGTGGCTTAGATTCTCAGCACCTGATGGATCTAAAGAAAGATCCCATGTGCTTCCAAAACTAAAATGTCCAAAAGAGCAGTCATTGTGGATGAATATTTTTGCCTTCTTGTTTTAGGTTCCTGAACTACATCAAGTGAGAATAGGGATCCTTTGGGTCAAATGAGTTCTTGAAATCCCTGCAGAGGCTAGACCATATGTGCTTGGGTTTTCTCATGACTCCAAATCACATAAAGAATCTATACCCTACAGCCAGTAGGCCGAAATTGGAGAAGTGGAACACTTTAACAGCAGGAATATTTGATCACTCCTGGTTCACAGGAAGAGTGTCCAGGCCACCATGATTTTAGGCAAATAAGGGGCAAGTGAGCTTATTTTGGACACTACCTTGGGCTCATAGAAACCTCCAGCTAGAGGTTATGATGAGTGTCTACATGGAAGAAGATGATGGCCCTGTGGGAGTGTTTTGATTTTAATTGTGGTAATTTTTGTGGCGGTTGGAAGGGATGACTGGGTCCACCTGGGCTTGAACTCTGGTGTGATTCCCCTTAGAGACTGCATTCTGGAATTGACCTCAGAGAAGTATTGCCATGAATTGTGTTGGGATTTTAGGAGGACACACATAAGACTCACTCTTGGAAACTGAGATCTATGCCCAGGGTGGCTTTCCACAGAGGCCTGGGAATCTCAGCCAGGATATCACATGATTTTATTCTGAAAGACTTGGCAGCCATAGATGAGAGTCAAAACACACATGGACCTCACATTGTAGACGTCAATTGGCCTGGCTTTATGTGACCATTTGGTAACTCTTTGAGAAGCCTTGACTGTGAGAGTTCTCCAGAGCTTTCATTGAAATGAACTTTCTCAACACTTAATGGTTCCTGAATGAATTGAGACACACAGTGCCTCTAACTTCATTTTTGAAAAATTGCTAAATAAATACCATGAAATTTTTGAAATTCCCATTACCAGGTGGAACTGCAGAAAATTTGATGTCCTGTTGCTTATCATGTGTATACCAGACAGTGCCTTGTTTGACTGGGTTTCATGAAAATGGTGTAGATCACGAGATGCCAGTAATTTGGAGCCTGCTGAGTACTGGGCCTAGAGAAGTGGTGGGAAGGTGTGTGATAAAACATCATGGAGGGGCCACGTGGATCTGCCATTGGCTTCCAAATGGCTTGTGACTGATATAGTTTGTTTGGATTTAGTGAACCTTTTCTAGTAAGTCCTTTGAAAAGGTGAGTGTTTCTATGTCTGTGTATCCCACTGTGTCCGTGGTTGTAGACATTAAAAAATAGAATGCCTCAATGGATGTGTCCTGTCTATTAGAAAGCTTCCCAGCATTCACCCTGCCCAATTTATGAATGGACTGCAGCTTGCCTTATCAATGGGCTACACCTGATATCTTCCTAAGTTCCTGTTTTCTTCCTGAATTCTGGAGACTCTCCAGAATAGGCTCATGGTTTTGTGTCCAAGTTATGTACCACCTTCAAGCTCTGTGACATGGCCATGTCCTGGATAGCTAAAGGGAATGGCGAGCATCTCAGAAAACTCAGAAATCATTGGGACCAGGAAAGTCTCAGTGGAGAAACCCTGCTTTGGGCCTTATGCTTACCTATTGTTCTGTTGCCCTGAATGTCAGGAGGGTCTTTGCCTCAGGCCACACCTTTTGGAAGCCTGAAGAGAACAGTTTTCAAATGGAAATGAATGGGCATCACCTGTGGCACTTTGCTTAATTGCTTTGAAAAGGATGTGTCTTATTCAGACTCTTGGCCCTGTGTGAGGTGGTGGCTTAGAGTTCAGCACCTGATGGATCTAAAGAAAGATTCCATGTGTACGTCCAAAACCAAAATGGCCAAAGAGCAGTCCTTGTGGATGAAGTCTCTCTCGCCTTCCTCTGTAAGTTTGCTGACCTCTATCAAGTGAGAATAGGGATCCTTTGGGTCAAATAAGTTCCTCAAAGCCCTGCAGATGCTAGCCCATAGGTGCTTAGGTTTTCTCATGACTTCAATTCACATAGAGAATCTAAATCCCTTAGTCAGTAGGCCTCAAATTGGAGAAGTGGAGCAGTATTAATGGCAGGCCTATTTGATCACTCCTGGTTCACAGGAAGGGTGTACAGTCCACCCTGACTTTAGGCAAATAAGATGCAAGGGAGATTTTTTGGACACTGTCTTTGGGTGAGCACCTCATGGAAACCTCCAGCCAGAAGTTATGATGAGTGTCTAAATGGAAGAAGATGAGGTCATGTGGGAGTGTCTTGGTTTTAATTGTGGTCATTTATGTGGCGGTTGGAAGAGATGACTGGGTCCACCTGGGCTTAAACTCTGGTGTGATTCCCCTTAGAGACTGAGTTCTGGAACTAACCTCATCGAAGTGTTTCCATGAATTGTGTTGGGAAATTTAGGAGGCCACGCATGAGATTCGCCCTTGGAAACCGAGATCTAGCCCTAGGGTGGCTTTCCAGAGAGCACTGGGAATCTCAGCCAGGATATCACATGATTTTATTCTGTACGACTTAGCAGCCATAGTTGAGAGTAAAAACACACATGGACCTCATATTGTAGACCTCAATGCACATTGCTTTATTTGACCTTTTGGCTACTCTTTGGGAAGACTTGCCTCTGAGAGTTCTCCAAACCTTTTATTGAAATGAGCATCCTCATCATTTAATTGTTCCTGAATGAATTGAAACCCACATTGCCTCCAACTTCATCCTTGAAAAATGACTCGATAAATACCATGAATTTTTTTTAAATTTTCATGAACAGGTGGCTATGGAGAACCTTTGAATATCCTGTTGCTGATTATGAGTATACCAGACAGTGCCTTCATTGACTGGGTTTCAAGAAAATGGTGTAGAACAGAGATGCCAGTAATTTGGAGCCTGCTGAATGGTGTGCTTATAGCCGTGGTGGGCAGCTGTGTGATGGAATATCTGTGGTGGGGCCATGTGGATCTGCCATTGGCTTCCAAATGGCTTGTGGCTGACATGGTGCAGCCAGCAGACCCTTATATGTAAAGGCATCTGGTTATATGCAGAGGTTTCAGGGCAATGTTCAGAATCAGGTTGCTATGGTCAAGGGGCAAGCTATGAAGGATAGAACCTTGGTTGGTGCATTCTCCGGCAGACCCTGACCCACCACACGTGACAGAACTCCCTCCAGCCCTATGTTTCAGTTCAACTCCTTGTATTTTGTGAAGCAAATACCAAACTACCAGTGCAGCAGCAAGAAACACCACAAAATGTGGAGGATGACCAAATGACTTCACAGTCCACACGGGGAGACACTTAGCCCCCAGTGGCCACAGTTTACCTACAAAGATTGAATTCAGCACTGCTGCCTCATGTTCATTGGAAAATATTAAACCATGTCCTCCAGGTAACATAGATGCAGACCCACTTTGATGGTCTCACTACAAAGGAAGCTAAAGCTCCTGACAACATCATATATTTCAAGGGCCCAAACTCAGAGGCAGTTTCTCAAAAAGTCTTTATGCCAGCACAGCTCCATGTTTGTGGAGTGTTTACCCTGTCCCTTACTTTTGGAAACTACTCTACCACCTCCCAGGGTGTAAACTTTTGAGCATATTCCATTTCAGATATTTATTCACAGATTTTCTAACTCTTCACCTCTAATGATGTATTACTTGGGGCGAGGGTAATGTCAAGGCATTGTTCTGGATGACAGTGGGAAAATTTTTGTGTAGCACATATTTGCATACACATTGGGTTCATTTTCCAATTTTCCATTCGAAATACTGAATACCTGACAATAACACCTAACCTACTAGACTCTGACTACTAATACTAATAAGATGAAGGAAAACAACCCAAACAGAATAGAATGACAAGCATTTCAGAGGAGGCATGGTGTATAGTTGGACTTGCATTTTGCATTACATAAGGTAGGAGTTATACATCTAGTCAATTTTGTGTTGAAATAGATCTCCATGTGTTTTTTTTTCTATTTTTTATTTTATTTTATTTTATTTTTATTTTATTTTTTTAGTTGGTTGTTAAAAACATTACAAAGCTCTTGACATATCGTATATCATACATTAGATTCAAGTGGGTTATGAACTAACATTTTTGCCCCAAATACGGATTGCAGAATCACATCGGATATACATCCACATTTAAATAATGCCCTATTAGTAACTTTTGTATTCTGCTACCTTTCCTATCCTCTACTATCCCCCCCTCCCCTCCCATGTTCTCTCTTTACCCCATCTACTGTAATTCATTTATCTCCTTGTTTATTTTCCCATTCCCCTCACAACCGCTTATATGTAATTTTGTGTAACAATGAGGGTCTCCCTCCATTAGCATGAAATTTCCCTTTTCTCTCCCTTCCCCCCCAACTCATGTCTCTGTTTAATGTTAATCTTCTTCCTGCTCTTCCTCCCTGCTCTGTTCTTAGTTGCTCTCATTATATCAAATAAGACATTTGGTATTTTTTTTTTTTAGGGATTGGCTAGCTTCACTAAGCATTATCTGCTCTAGTGCCATCCATTTCCCTGCAAATTCCATGATTTTGTCATTTTTTTTAGTGCTGTGTATTACTCCATGGTGTATAAATGCCACATTTATTTTATTCATTCATCTATTGTAGGGCATCTGGGTTGGTTCCACAGTCTAGCAATTTTGAATAGTGCTGCTATGAACATCGATGTGGCAGTATCCCTGTAATACGCTCTTTTAAGGTCTTCAGGGAATAGTCCGAGAAGGGCAATAGCTGGGTCAAATTGTGGTTCAATTCCCAGCTTTCCCAGGATTCTCCATACTGCTTTCCAAATTGGCCGCACCAGTTTGCAGTCCCACCAGCAATGTACAGGAGTACCCTTTTTCCCACATCCTCACCAGCACTTGTTGTTGTTTGACTTCATAAAGGCTGCCAATCTTACTGGAGTGAGATGGTATCTTAGGGTGGTTTTGATTTGCATTTCTCTGACTGCTAGCGATGTTGAGCATTTTTTCATGTACTTATTGATTGATTGTATGTCCTCCTCTGAGAAGTGTCTGTTCAGGTCCTTGGCCCATTTGTTGATTGGGTTATTTGTTATCTTATTGTCTAATTTTTTGAGTTCTTTGTATACTCTGGATATTAGGGCTCTATCTGAAGTGTGATGAGTAAAAATTTGTTCCCATGATGTAGGCTCCTTATTTACCCCTCTTATTGTTTCTTTTGCTGAGAAAAAACTTTTCAATTTAAGTAAGTCCCATTTGTTGATTCTTGTTATTAACTCTTGTGCTATGGGTGTCCTATTAAGGAATTTGGAGCCCGACCCCACAATATGTAGATTGGAGCAAACTTTTTCTTTTCACACATGCAGAGTCACTGATTTGATATCTAGCTTCTTGATCCAGTTTGAGTTAACTCTTGTGCATGGTGAGAGGAGGGGATACAGTTCCATTTTGTTACATATGGATTTCCAGTTTACCAAACACCATTTGTTGAAGATGCTATCCTTCCTCCATTGCATGCTTTTAGCTCCTTTATCAAATATAACATAGTTGTACCTTTGTGGATTAGTCTCTTGTGTCCTATATTCTCTACCACTTGTCCACCTGCCTGTTTTAGTACCAGTACCATGCTGTTTTTGTTACTATTGCTCTGTAATATAGTTTGAAATCTGGTATCACTATACCACCTGATTTACACTTCCTGCTTAGAATTGCTTTTGTATTTCTGGGTCTTTTATTTTTCCATTTGAATTTCATGATTGCTTTATCTATTTCTATAAGAAATGCCATTGGGATTTTGATTGGCATTGCATTAAACCTTTAGAGAACTTTTGGTAATATCGCCATTTTGATGATGTTAGTTCTGCCTATCCATGTACAGGGATATTTTTACATTTACTAAGATCTTCTTCTACTTCTCCTTTTAGGGTTCTATAGTTTTCATTGTATAAATCTTTCACCTCTTTTGTTAGGTTGATTCCCATGTATTTTATTTTTGTGAGGATGATTTGAATGGACTGTTTTTCCTCATTTCCTTTTCAGAAGTTTTGCCGCTGGTATACAGAAAGGCCTTCGATTTATGCGTGTTGATTTTATATTCTGCCACATTGCTGAATCCATTTATTAGTTCTGGTAGTTTTTTTCTGTAGATCCTTTTGGGTCTTCTATGTATAGAATCATGTCACCAGCAAATAGTAATAATTTACTTTCTTCTTTTCCTATGTTCATGCCTTTGATTTCTTTCGTCTGTCTAATTACTCTGGCCAGTGTTTCGAGAACTATATTGAATTGAAGTGGGGATAGAGGGCATCTCTGTCTTGTTCCAGATTTTAGAGGGAATGCCTTCAATTTTTCTCCATTCAGAATGATGCTAGCTTGAGGCTTAGCATAGATAGCTTTTACAATGTCGAGGTAAATTTCTGTTATCCCTAGTTTTATTAATGTTTTGAACATAAAGGGATGCTGTACTTTGTCGACTGCTTTTTTTGTGTCTATCGAGATGATCATATGGTTCTTATTTTTAAGTCTATTAATGTGGTGAATAACATGTATTGATTTCTGTATATTGAAACATCCTTGCATCCCAGGGATAAATCCTACTTGATAATGGTGCACAATTTTTTGATGTGCCTTTGTATTCGATTCGCCAGAATTTTATTGAGGATTTTTGCATCATGCTTCATCAGATATATTGGTCTGTAGTTTTCTTTCTTTGAGGTGTCTTTGTCTGGTTTCAGTATCAGGGTGATTTTGGCCTCATCGAATGAATTTGGCAGAGCTCCCTCTTTTTCTGTTTCCTGAAATAACTTGAAAAGTATTGGTATTAATTCTTCTTTAAAGGTTTTGCAAAATTCCGCTGTATACGCATCTGGTCCTGGGCTTTTCTTGGTTGGTCGTCTTATGCTTGCTTCTTCTAAATCATCCATTGATATTGGTATGTTTAAATTGTGTGTATCCTCTTGACTCAGTCTGGGCAAATCATATGACTTAAGAAATTTACCGATATCTTCACTATTTTCTATTTTATTGGAATATAGGTTTTCAAAATAATTTCTAATTGTCTTCTGTATTTCTGTAGCATCTGTTGTGATAATGCCTTTTTCATCCTCTATGTTAGTAATTTGAGTTCTCTCTCTTCTTCTCTTCGTTAGCATGGCTAAGGGTCTGTTGATCTTATTTATTTTTTCGAATAACCAACTTTTATTTTTGTTAGTTTTTTTCAATAATTTCTTTTGTTTCAATTTCATTGATTTCCGCTCTGATTTTAATTATTTCTTGCCTTCTGCTACACTTGCTGCTGTTTTGCTCTTCCTTTTCTAGGGCTTTGAGATGAAGTATGAGCTCATTTATTTGTTGTTTTTGCTTTTGTTGAGGAATGACCACCAGGCGATGAATTAACCTCTTAAAATTGCGTTCATTGTGTCCCATAGATTCCGATATGTTGTGTCTGTATTTTCATTTATCTCTAAGAATTTTCTGATTCCCTCCTTTATGTCTTCTGTAACCCATGGATCATTCATTAACATATTGTTCATTTTCCATGTGATGTAGGATTTTCTCTTCCTTCTTTTATCATTGATTTCCAGTTTCATTCCATTATGATCAGATAAAATGCATGGTATTATCTCCATCCCTTTATATTTACTGAGGGTTGCCCTATGGCATAATATATGGTCTATTTTTGAGAAGGATCTATGTGCTGCTGAGAAAAAAGTATATCCACTTGATGATGGTTGATATATTATATATATGTCAGTTAAGTCTAGGTTATTGATTGTGATATTGAGTTCTATAGTTTCTTTATTCAACTTTTGTTTGGAGGATCTGTCCAATGGTGAGAGAGGTGTGTTGACGTCACCCATAATTATTATGGTGTGGTCTATTTGATTATTGAACTTGAGGAGAATTGGTTTTATGAATGTTGCAACACCATTATTTGGTGCATAAATATTTTAATTGTTTTGTCTTGTTGGTGAATGGTTCCTCTCATCAGTATATAATGTCCTTCCTTATTCCTTTTGATTAAATTAGTCTTGAAGTCGATTTTATTCGATATTAGGATGGCCACCCCTGCTTGCTTACGAGAACCATGTGCATGGTATAAATTTTCCCAACCTTTCACCTTCAGCCTGTGTATGTCTTTTCCATTCAGATGTGTCTCCTGGAGGCAACATATTGTTGGATTTGTTTTTTAATCCAATTTACCACCCTATGTCACTTTATTGGAGATTTTAAGCCATAAATGATTAGTGCTACTATTGATGTATTGTTTGTACTGCCAGCCATGTTTGATTATTTATCTTTGTTTTTTAATTAGTTTGTTTCTCCATGATTAGCTTTCCCCCTGCCCTCTGTCATTACCCAGGCATTTCCCACTAATGGTTTTCGTTGTTGTTGTTCATTTTTTCCTCGTGTAGTGTTTTGCTTAAGAAGCTTTGCAATGCTGGTTTTCTGGCTGCAAATTCTTTTAGCTTTTGTTTATCATGAAAGATTTTTGTTTCGTAGTCGTACCTGAAGGTTAATTTTGCTGGATACAGAATTCTTGGTTGGCATCCATTGTCTTACAGTGTTCGAAATACGTTGTTCCAAGGTCTTTTCGCTTTCATCATCTGTGATGAAATATTCATTGTTAACCTTATTGATTTACCGATTTACCGCTGAATGTAATCTGCCTCCTTTCTCTTGTAGCTTTTAAAATTTTCTCTTTGTTCTGTATATTAGATATGTTCATAACAAATGTCTTGGCGTTGGTCTACTGTGATTTTGTGTGCTCGGTGTCCTCTATGCGACTACAATTTGTATATCCGTTTCCTTTTTTATTTCTGGAAAGTTTTCTGTAATTATTTCATTCAGCAGGTTGCTCATTCCCTTGGTTTGAATCTCCGTACATTTCTCTATCCAGATAACTCATAAGTTTGTTGTTTTTACGTTATCCCATATCTCTTGGATGTTTTTCTTGTGATTTTTTACCAGCCTTTCTGAGTTGGCTAGACTCTTTTCAAGATGATATATTTTGTCTTCATTATCTGACTTTCTGGCTTCTACTTGCTCCACTTCATTAGTGATACTCTCAATTGAGTTTTTAATTTGGTTTATCGTTTCCTTCATTTTTGGAATTATTGTTTGATTTTTTTTTATTATCTCTATCTCCTGATAAAGATGGTTAACTTCTTTTTTTATCTGTTTATCTAATTCATTTTCAATGTGTTCTTGCTTTCTTATGCTGCTCATGTTACTTCTTGTTCTGTTTGAGTGCTGAGTTAGTGCTTACTCTTATAAATTTATTTGATGCTTGAGAGGAAAGATATTAGAAGAGAAGGGAGGAAGTCACTAAAGAGAATGAGAGTAGGCAGGTAGAATTCAAGGAAGGGGGAATAAGAAAATTGAAAAGAAATGAAAAGACAAAAGAAAATAAGAGAAAATAAAGAATGAAAGAAAAATTTAAAAAAATGATAATAAAAGAATGAAAATTAAAATTTAAAAAAATTAATGATAATAATAAAATAAAAAAAATTTATAAAATAATAACATTAAAAAAGTTAAAGAAAAACAACAACAAAAAAATGAAAATGAAAGAAAAAGAAGGAAAAACCAAAAACAAAAAACACCCCAAATTTAAAAAAAATAAATAAATAATAAAAATAATAAATGCAGTCATAGAGTTTGATTAACTTCTCTTCCAGTAGGTGGTGCTGTGCCCACTGGGCCAAGGTTCTCCTCTTAATAGTTGGGAACCAATCACTATGCAGCTGCTCTTCCTCCCAGACTGGGCAGGTGTCCAATCCTGACACCCTAGGGTCTTCTCTTGTGTTTCCTCAAGCCAGGCCCCGCTCACTTGTGACACTCACCACAATACTGGCGACACGCCAGGTCTGCTGATCCTGGGAGCCCTGTTTTGATGAACGCCTGGGCACACTTTTCCGGTTTGCCTCCCTCAGACCCTAAGTTTATAGAGCTTGGGGCTGAGAATCCCCAGCGAATTTGCTTGCCCTCCGGGAGCCACGCCCCCGGTAGCTGGTGCAAGAGACCTTAGTTGTCAGCACTGGTGGGAGCGGTTGCCTGGAGTTCTGCACAGCGAGTCCCACGCCACTCCTGATTTTCTCGGTCTGGCTATCGCGCTCATGGTAGAGATGAGAGGAACCCTTACGGGAGAGCTCGGATTGGCCCTTAAGGATTCCCTGCTGTGTGGAGAAATATGGCTAGGGGATTACACACCTGTCGCGCTGGTTTCAATGTAGTTATCTCCTCCACCCATGACGTCAGTTCTATGCCATGGTGGTATCCCATGTAAATGTGATCGTCCGTTCCCTTTGCCGGTTGACCAATGCAACGGATGGGTCCTGACTGTCTCTCCCATGCCCCGTTTCAATCCTTTGGCCACTGCCTATGAAGGCTAGGTTGGCTTCTACCTCTGTAAGTTCAGAAGGGCAGACCAGTTATTTCAGCTGGATCGTTAGTGCTGAGTCACAAAAAGCAGGCAAACCGGAGGTTGAATGCAAAAGATCTGGGCTCGGTGTGTGTTCTGAGGCGCCCAGACTGTTTACCCCAGATTCACGTCAGCGCAGCATTGCCTAGTGATCCTGAGCAAACAGCATTTAGACAGTTAATGACTCCCTATTCCCGCGCAGCTGAAGAGGTAAGAGACTTGATCTCTCCATACCTTCTGCCATTTTGGATTTCTCTCCATGTGTTTTAAACTTAACAAATATGTGAATTCCCGTCTCCCTTTCTCTGTAGCCTATTCAGGACATAGGTTTTGATATGCACATATAGAATCCTAACTTGTATCACACGTACATTCTTGTGAGGTGGCTGACATGGCAGATACAAATTGTGAGAAGAGATCACTATCCTAAACGCTGTTGGAACTAAAAATTCAATCAATGGGTGAGCTCCTAGTTGAACAACATTATACATAAATCCATGTTTATTAAATTGAATTTTTTTGGATCTGTGGATGATATATATTTCTCGATAAATTTCGATTGGAATATATATTGCTACTTTTTAATGTCTGTGTGTGTTTTGACATTTTAAAGTTTGCGTGTGTGTGTGTTTTTTTTTTGTGTGTATATATATATATATACACTCTCCAGATTTTTAAAATATGAAATATATGTGTCTTATATACACTCGCTAAATTCATTCATGTTCATGTATGTGGATTTATAATCAACTTTTCACAATATTATTCTCAGAAATATTCATCCACCTGAAATACATATTTGTTTCCTAGTACTGAAAACTAACTTCAGTGAATGGTACATACATATCCTAATATTTCAAGAGTTACTGACCCAGTTTATCTTCAATGCAAGCAGATTCCTATGGGACATGATTTGTATTTTTATGTTCATTTTTTTTTTTTTATTTTTTCATCTTCCATACATTTGATTTAAATGAGTTATGCATTTCCATTTTTACCCCAAATACAGATTGCAGAATCATATCAGTTACGCATTCACAATGTTTACATAATACCATATTAGTGACTGTTGTATTCTGCTGACTTTCCTATCCCCTACTATCCCCCCTCCCCTCCCCTCTCATCTTCCCTCTCTATCTCATCTGTTGTTGTTCCATTCTCTCCCTTCCCCCCCTTTCCCCTCACAACCTTGTATATGTGATTTCGTATAAAAATGAGGGTGTCCTTCCGTTTCCATGCACTTTCCCTTCTCTCTCCCTTTCCCTCCTATCTCTCGTCTCAGTTTAATGTTAATATTTTCCTCATGCTCTTTTCCTCTGTTCAGTTCTTAGTTGCTCTCCTTAAATCAAAGAAGACATTTGTCATTTGTTTTTTAAGGATTGGCTAGCTTCACTTAGTATAATCTGCTCTAATGCCATCCACTTCCCCGAAAATTCAATGATTTTGTCATTTTTTATTGCTGCATAATACTCCATTGTGTATAGATGCCACATTTTTTTTATCCATTCATCTATTGAAGGGCATCTGGGTTGGTTCCACAGTCTGGCTATTGTGAATTGTGCTGCTATGAACATGGATGTGGCAGTATCCCTATAGCATGCTTTTTTAAGGTCCTCAGGGAATAGTCCGAGGAGGGCGATAGCTGGGTCAAATGATGGTTCCATTCCCAGCTTTCCCAGGAATCTCCATACTGCTTTCCATATTGGCTGCATCCTTTTGCAGTCCCACCAGCAATGTACAAGTGTACCCTTTTCCCCACATCCTCGCCAGCACTTATTGTTGTTTGACTTCCTAATGGCTGCCAATCTTACTGGAGTGAGATGGTATCTTAGGGTGGTTTTGATTTGCATTTCTCTGACTGCTAGAGAAGGTGAGCATTTTTTCATGTACTTATTAATTGACTGTATGTCTTCTTCTGAGAAGTGTCTGTTCAGGTCCTTGGCCCATTTGTTGATTGGGTTATTTGTTATCTTATTGTTTAATTTTTTGAGTTCTTTGTATATTCTGGAAATTAGGGCTCTATCTGAAGTGTGAGGAGTAAAGATTTGTTCCCAGGATGTAGGCTCCCTATTTACTTCTTTTATTGTTTCTCTTGCTGAGAAAAAACTTTTTAGTTTAAGTAAGTCCCATTTGTTTATTCTTGTTATTAACTCTTGGGCTATGGGCGTCCTATTAAGGAATTTGGATCCTGACCCCACAATATGTAGATCGGAGTCAACTTTTTCTTCTATCAGGTGCAGGGTCTCTGCTTTGATATCAAGCTCCTTGATCCATTTTGAGTTAACTTTTGTGCATGGTGAGAGAAAGGGATTCAGTTTCATTTTGTTGCATATGGATTTCCAATTTTCCCAGCACCATTTGTTGAAGATGCTATCCTTCCTCCATTGCATGTTTTTAGCCCCTTTATCAAATATAAGAAATTTGTAATTTTGTGGATTGGTTTCTGTGTCCTCTATTCTGTACCATTGATCCACCTGCCTCTTTTGGTACCAGTACCACTCTGTTTTTGTTACTATTGCTTTGTAGTACAGTTTGAACTCTGGTATCGCTATACCTCCAGATTCGCACTTTCTGCTTAGTATTGTTTTTGCTATTCTGGGTCTTTTGTTATTCCATATGAATTTCAGGATTGCTTTATCTATTTCTACAAGAAATGCCATTGGGATTTTGATTGGCATCGCATTAAACCTGTAGAGAAGTTTGGGTAATATCGCCATTTTGATAATGTTAGTTCTGCCTATCCATGAACAGGGTACATTTTTCCATCTTCTAATATCTTCTTCTATCTCTCTCTTTAGGGTTCTGTAGTTTTCATTGTATAAATCTTTCACCTCTTTTGTTAGGTTTATTCCCAAGTATCTTATTTTCTTTGAGGATATTGTGAATGGGGTGGTTTTCCTCATTTCCATTTCAGAAGTTTTGTTGCTGATATACAGGAATGCCTTTGATTTATGCGTATTGATTTTATATCCTGCCACTTTGCTGAATTCATTTATTAACTCTAGCAGTTTCTTTGTAGACCCTTTTGGGTCTGTTAAGTATATTATCAAGTCATCCGCAAATAGCGATAATTTAAGTTCTTCTTTTCCTATTTTTATGCCTTTAATTTCTTTTGTCTGTCTAATTACTCTGGCTAGTATTTCAAGAACTAAGTTGAATAGAAGTGGTGAAAGAGGGCATCCCTGTCTAGTTCCAGATTTTAGAGGGAATGTCTTCAGTTTTTCTCCATTTAGAATGATGTTAGCCTGAGGCTTAGCATAGATAGCTTTTACAATGTTGAGGTAAGTTCCTGTTATCCCTAGTTTTTCTAGTGTTTTGAACATAAAGGGATGCTGTACTTTGTCAAATGCTTTTTCTGCATCTATCGAGATGATCATATGGTTCTTATCTTTAAGTCTATTGATGTGGTGAATAACATTTATTGATTTCCGTATATTGAACCAGCCTTGCATCCCAGGGATGAATCCTACTTGATCATGGTGCACAATTTTTTTGATATGCTTTTGCATTCGATTCGCCAGGATTTTATTGAGAATTTTTGCATCTAAGTTCATTAGAGATATTGGTCTATAGTTTTCTTTCTTTGAAGTGTCTTTGTCTGGTTTTGGGATCAGGGTTATGTTGGCCTCGTAGAATGAATTTGGAAGAGCTCCTTCTTTTTCTATTTATTGAAATAGCTTGAAAAGTATTGGTATTAATTCTTCTTTGAAGGTTTTGTAAAATTCTGCTGTATACCCATCCGGTCCTGGGCTTTTCTTAGTTGGTAGTCTTTTGATGGCCTCTTCAATTTCTTCTTTTGTTATTGGTCTGTTTAAATCGTGTGTGTCTTCCTGACTCAATCTGGGCAGATCATATGACTTAAGAAATTTATCGATATCTTCACTATCTTCTATTTTATTGGAATATAGAGTTTCAAAATACTTTTTAATTATCTTCTGTATTTCTGTAGTGTCTGTTGTGATATTGCCTTTTTCATCCCGTATGTTAGTAATTTGCGTTCTCTCTCTTCTTCTCTTCGTTAGCGTGGCTAAGGGTCTGTCGATCTTATTTATTTTTTCAAAGAACCAACTTTTAGTTTTATCAATTTTTTCAATGGTTTTTTTTGTTTCAATTTCGTTGATTTCCGCTCTGATTTTAATTATTTCTTGTCTTCTGCTATATTTGCTGTTGTTTTGCTCTTCCTTTTCTAAGGTTTTAAGATGTAGTGTGAGTTCATTTATTTGTTGGTTTTTTCTTTTTTTGAGGAATGAACTCCAGGAAATGAATTTCCCCCTTAAAACTGCTTTCATTGTGTCCCATAGATTCCGGTATGTTGTGTCTGTATTGTCGTTTATCTCTAGGAATTTTTTGATTTCCTCCTTTATATCTTCTGTAACCCATTGATCATTCAGTAACATATTGTTCATTTTCCAGGTGATGCAGGATTTTTCCTTCCTTCTTTTATCATTGATTTCCAGCTTCATTCCATTATGGTCAGATATGGTGCATGGTATTATCTCCACACCTTTATATTTACTGAGAGTCGCCCTATGGCATAATATATGGTCTATCTTTGAGTAGGATCCATGTGCTGCTGAGAAGAATGTGTATCCACTTGATGATGGTTGATATATTCTATATATGTCTGTTAAGTCTAGGTTATTGATTACGTTATTAAGTTTTATAGTTTCTTTGTTCAGTTTTTGTCTAGAGGATCTGTCCAATGGTGAGAGTGGTGTGTTGAAGTCCCCCATAATTACTGTGTTGTGGTCTATTTGACTCTTGAACTTGAGGAGAGTTTGTTTTATGAACGTTGCAGCACCATTGTTTGGTGCATATAAATTGATAATTGTTATGTCTTGTTGGTGGATGGTTCCTTTTAACAGTATATAGTGTCCTTCTTTATCCCTTTTGATTACCTTAGGTTTGAAGTTGACTTTATTCGATATGAGAATGGCCACTCCTGCTTGTTTCCGATGGCCATGTGAGTGGTATGATTTTTCCCAACCTTTCACCTTCAGTCTGTGAATGTCTTTTTCTATCATATGAGTCTCCTGAAGGCAGCATATTGTTGGATTTGTTTTTTTAATCCAGGTTACTAGCCTATGTCTCTTGATTGGTGAATTTAAGCCATTAACATTTAAGGTTACAATTAAAATATGGTTTGTACTTCAAGTCATGTTTATTTATTTATTTATTTTAGATTGGTTAGTTTTCCCTCTTTTGTTATTTTTCTTCCCCTTTACTGAGATACCTCCCACTGTTAGTTTTGGGCGCTATTTTTCAGTTCCTCTTCTTGTAATATTTTGGTCAAAATATTTTGCAGTGCTGGTTTTCTGGCTGCAAATTCTTTTAGCTTTTGTTTATCGTGAAATATTTTAATTTCATTGTCAAATCTGAAGCTTAGTTTTGCTGGATACAGTATTCTTGGTTGGAATCCATTATTTTTCAGTGTTTGAAATACGTTGTTCCAGGATCTTCTCGCTTTCAAAGTCTGTGATGAAAAATCAGTCGTTAACCTAATTAGTTTACCCCTAAATGTAATCTGCTTCTTTTCTCTCGTAGCTTTTAGTATTCTCTCCTTGTCCTGTATGTTAGCTATCTTCATGATTATGTGTCTTGGGGTTGGTCTATTATGATTTTGGATGTTTGGGGTCCTGTAAGCTTCCAGGATTTGGCAATCCATTCCATCTTTCATCTCTGGGAAGTTTTCTAGTATTATCTCCTTTAGTAAGCCATCCATTCCTTTGGACTGATTCTCTGTGCCTTCTTCTATCCCAATGACTCTCAAATTTGGTTTTTTGATAAGATCCCATATCTCTTGGATAGATTGCTCGTGAGATTTCAGCATCTTTTCTGTGTTAACTATATTCTTTTCAAGTTGATAAACTTTGTCTTCATTATCTGATGTTCTGATTTCTACTTGATCTAGTCTGTTTGTAATATTCTCATTAGCGCTTTTAATCTGATTTACGGATTCTTGCATTTCTATGATTAAAACTTGATTTTTTTTAACACCTCTATCTCCTGATAAAGCTCATTCTTTACTGATTGAATTTGTGTGGTTAGTTCCTCTTCAAAATATACTTTCAATGCTTGGATTTGCTGTCTCATGTCTTCTCTAATATTCCGTTCCATCTGAATTAGGTATGCCTTGATTTCTTTCCCTGTCCATGTTTCTGTTTCTGCTATGTCCTCTTGTACATTTAGATTATCCTGCATTGTTTGTGACCCTTTTTTCCCTTGTTTTTTCATATTGTTCACGTTGTTATCCAGCTCTGTTTGACTGCTTTGTAACTGCTTTCTCCTATACATTTGTTTTGGCTTTGTATATCTCTGTTGTCTCTCTTTTGTGTTGGGAGATTATGCCTAGAAATGTTGGGCTTTGTTGTGCTTTAAAGCAGATTCATTCAATTCATATAAGGCTTCTAGGTTCTGTATGCATATAATGTTTTGCTGTTTGTTCTTAGGTCTATACGTTTAGATTAGGTGCTCTGGTGGTACGATGGTTAGTATGTCTTGGCTACTTTAGAAGATTGCTCCACTGAAGGTGGATACTACCGGGCAATTGGATCAGGGTGTTGTTAGTAGCTAGGTATTTGGGAGTCTTTTAGACAGCCTCGAGATATTCACCTATTTGCATTTAGACAATTACACGCAATGGAAGATGTAATGCTTGGGATGAGAGTTGGGGGGTAAGGGGATGAAGGTGCTGTTAAAAAGATAAAAGGATGGAGGGAGAGATAGATTAGAGGGGAATGAAAAGAACAATAAAACTTGAAATGGGATAGAAAGAGAGAAAGAGTAGGGGGGAAAGGATCAGGGAGAGAATAAGGAGAGAGAAAAAAAATATATCGGCAGCATCAACCACAACAACAACAACAAAAAAATAAAAATAAAAAATAAAAAATAAAAAATAAATTAAAGTCTTGGAGATCCTCCTTCTTCTCTTCCAGTAGGTGGAGCTGTGCCCTCCAAGCGGAGCGTCTGCTCTGTACCTGCCGAGAGCTATCTCTGTAGGGCGTCTCCTGGGAGTCTCTCAGACTTGTCAGTCCCGAGCCATTTCACTTCTCCAGCTCTTAACCCCCTTCCTCCTGTCAGCCTGCCAGCCAGGTCCTGTTCCCCATAAGTGATTCTCCAGAGGTCTAGTTACACTTGCAGCCCCACCGTGTGTCCCTTTTAAGCCCCAGTGCTGTGGTAAACTGGCGGCTAAGACCCTGGCGGTCACCGCTGGTGATATGGGGGCCTTGGGGTCTGGGATCCCCTCTGCTTCCCTACGGACACGACCCCTGAGAAGTCAATGATGTTTCCTGGCTGCCTGTATCAGTATGGGAAGTCACGCACCTGCTAAAGTAGATTCTGCTGGGAAGGAATTCCGCCGGCCGAACTCCGATGACGTCACCTCTCAGCTATGGCGGGCCCCAGGCTCCTTGCTATAGTGTCCGTGGGGAGGGGTGAAACTGGTCCAGCCCGGTTCGCCTCAGCTCCTGCGTCGTGGGGGCTTGGCTAAAGACTTCTTCCTGCCAAGCTGTGTCTCGGCATCTAGCAGGACCCAGTCACTTTTGCTGCGGGCGGGTGGACAGATCTGCAGCTGTGCCCGCGGTGCGCGGACTGTGGAAGGTGAATCTGGTACTCCGCGTCTAGCGGCAGTGTCCCGCTCGTCCGGGTCGCATAGACGTTTTAAAAAAATCCTAGTAGCTCCCGGGCGGTCTCTCTTCAATGGAATTTTGCTAGGAAAATCTCCGTTGGAAGGATCCAAGAGTTATCCTTGCAACTTTATGCCCCCATCACTGGGAGTACAGTGAAAGTGCAGCCTCTTTGCCCGCCGCCATGTTGGATCCCATGTTCATTTTTATTCAACACTGGTACATTACTATTTCGTAAGTTCATGCACATCATAGTATATATATTTCATCTACAAGTTCGCAAATTTATAGAAATTTGTTTCACTTTAAATCACTTCCTGCTTCAGGACACATGTATTCTTCCATGATTCTTGACTGGTCTTTTCATGAGACTTCTTTCCAAACACATTATTTCCGATTTCCATAATCACTTTTTAAGCCAAACTCACTTCCCCTTCATGATAAATTATAACTGTGATATTACCATTAGATGTGTAACTGGTTGGAATGAATGATTGTATACCAATATAAGATTTCTTATATATTTTCAGATATCAATTAAATTCATTATTTAAAGTAAAACCAGTTATATTATTTATTCACAGTATGGTCTATGCATGCATTTTCTTTATATTCATAGACACAGTGTACACCTTTTTGTACCCCCAATACTAATGTATACGTCTTCAAAATTTTGGTGGAAAAAATACTCATGTCACTTGATCTACATATACATTTAATCACAGAAATATTCTGGACAAAAAATGCATAGATCACACTTATGATTGTACCAAAGCCTGAAAGGAAAGTAAACATGGATTACTAAAAACATCGATGTCCGGGTTGCCTAATTCTCTCAAATGTCAATCCTATTGGTGACTATATATTTGTTTCTTCTTAAGATTATATATTCAAACTCAACCCTATTGAAAATGTCTAATCCTATTCCTCACTTTATACATTGCCTGATTTCATAATGTCTCTATTGCTATCTACTTTCTTACATATTTTCCCCATTTCATCATAGTGACTGACCCTTCACATGTGCTGATATTTACATTCACACTCTTATTGATAACTTATTGCTGAAGAACTTTTTTTTCCAAATCCTATACTCTCTCTTCCTCCTAAACCTACTGACTATCTTCCTAATCTTACTGACTATCTCTTTTTGATTGGATATTCTCTTCTACATTCATTCATCCAAGATACAAGGTCTTGTGCCATTTTATACCGATTTATCTAAGACATCTGTGAGAACGTAATTCAATGCTAAGTATCCCAATCAAGGGCCCAATGACTTTCTGCGCTTCAAATCTTACTTAGATTTCTTTTTTCATACATATATTTCACCTCTATATTCTTATAAATATCGCAGGTTCCCAATACCATTAAACATCCAGCAGAATGATTCCTAATCCAAATAGAACATGTTATTAACCCTAACCATACACTGTTCCCTCAATCTAACTTTACAGAAGAGCAGGGACAGAGTTGGTCTTACAATACAGGAATGTAGGAGATCTTCAACCTGCTGCGAACCTCAAAGGTCCATGCAGAAATGATCCCTAAAGAAGATATAGGCAGCTATGAAGAACCTGAGAGCGCGAAAGTCATCTTTCATGACAAAAAAACAGGTCAGGATGAAGGGGTGTGTCTGAAGCAGTAGAGAAGATGGACCAAACCAGGCTTGTGTGGAGAGCTGTTCCTGGGTGCCTATGGTTGATATTCCATTCTAACTTGTGAAAGTGTCATAGGAAGTAGGGGCAGGCTCCATCTCATGGACCCTTGGAAACAACTGTTAGGACAAAATGGTTGCCAAGGCAGTGACCTCATTCAGTTCTTGACGAAGTGACCTATGTCACTTTCTTGTTGATGGAACACTCTGAACTTGGGATCCAGGAAGCCAGGCACCCTGAGGCAGTCCCAGTTCAAGTCCCAGTGGTCTCACATGTTTGGATTTAAGAAGGACAGAGTCAGTCTTTCTTGGCAACTACTGAATTGAAGATGGACAAATGCCAGGAAGGCTCTGAAGAGGGGCTTTTCCTGAGAAAGCAGGCAGTGGCTCACCGCTGGCTCCTGAAAACTGCACAGTTTTGGCCAAGGAGACCAGATCTGACATAGGACAGCCCATTTCCGGGGAACATAGTATGGCCCACCAGTCAGAGGACGCTCCAGATAGTCACAGACCTATTTGGGGAAAGAAGGTGCCTTTGTGGGTGTGTGTGTGTGTTTGTGATTTTGTCTCATGCTTTGAGAATATGTAGGAAAGTCAGTTTGTTTGGTTTGGAGTGGACTGTTTCTAGTAAGTCCTTTGTGAAAGCGAGTGTTTCTATGTCTGGGTATCCCACTGTGTCCGTGGTTGTAGACAATAGAAAAGAGAATGCATCAATAGATGTGTCCGGTCTAGTAGAAAGTTTCCCAGCATTCATCCTGCCCAATGTATGAGTGGACTGCAGCTTGCCTATGGATGGCAACACCGGTTATCTTCCTAAGTTCCTGTTTTTTTTTCCTGAATTCTGCTTACACTCCAGAATAGGCTCATGGTTTTGTGTCTAAGATATGTACCACCTCCAATCTCTGTGACAAGTCCATGTACTTGATAGCTGAAGGGAATGTGGGGCATCTCTGAAAACTGAGATATCAGTGTAACCAAGAATGTCTCAGTGGTGAAACCATGCTTTGGGCCTTTGCTTACCTGTTGTTCTGTTGCCATGAATGTCAGGAAGGTCTTTGCCTCAGGCCACCCCTTTTTGAAACCTGAAGAAAAGGGTATTCAAATGGAAATGAATGGGCATCACCTGTGGCTCTTTGCTTAATTGCTTTGGAAAGGGATGTGTCTGACCCAGCCTCTTGGCCCTATGTGAGGCTGTGACTTTGATTCTCACCACCTGATGGATCTAAAGAATGACCCCATTTGTGCATTCAAAACCAAACTGGCCAAAAGAGCAGTCATTGTGGATGAAGTCTCTCGCCTTCCTCTGTAAGGTTCCTGACCTCCATCAAGTGAGAATAGTGATTCTTTGGGTCAATTGAGTTCTTAAAAGCCCTCCAGAGGCTAGCCCATATGTGCTTGGGTTTTCTGATAACTCCAATTCACATAAACAATCTAAAACCCACAGTCAATAGGACTCGAATTGGTGAAGTGGAGCAGTATTAACGGCAGGCCTATTTGATGACTACTGGTTCACAGGAAGGATTTCCAGCCCAAACTGATTTTAGGCAAATGAGTAACAAGAGATCTTATTTTGGACACTGTCTTGGGCTTCACCCCTCATAGAAATCTCCAGCCAGAGGCTATGATGAGTGTATATATGGAAGAAATTGAGGGTCATGTGGGAGTGTTTTGGATTTAATTGTGGTCATTTGTGTGGTGGTTGGAAGAGATGACTGTTTCCACCTGCACTTGAACTCTCGTGTGATCCCCCTTAGAGTCTGAGTCCTGGAACTGACCTCAGAGAAGTATTGCCATTAATTGTATTGGGAATTTTGGAGGCCATGCAAGAGAGTCGACCTTGGAAACTGATATCTAGGCCCAGTGTGGCTTTCCTTCGAGCACTGGGAATCTCAGCCAGGATATCACATTATTTTATTCTAAAAGACTTGGAAGCAATAGTTGAGAGTCAAAACACATATGGACCTTACATTGTAGACCTCAATGGGCCTGGCTTCCTGTGACCTTTGGCCCCTCTTTGAAAAGACTTGCCTGTGTGAGTTCCCAACAGCTTTCATTGAATTGTCCCTCCTCACCATTTAACAGTTCCTGAATGAATTGAAACTCACAGTGCCTCCAAATTCATCTTTGTAAAATGGCTTCATAAATACCATGAAATTTTTGAAATTCCTATGACCAGGTAGAACTCTGAAGTGCTTGTATTTCTATTGTGTTGGGTTAATTTTCTCCATTATATTAGGATGAATAGTCTGAGTCTACTAGGTATGGGTTAGTGTCTGGGATTCAGTATTTCGAATGGAAAATCGGAAAATGAATCCAATGTGTATGTAAATATATGCTGCACAAATATCCTCCCGCTCTCATCCAGAACAATGCCTTGACATTACCTTCACCCCAAGTAAGACACAATTAGAGGAGAAGAGTTACAAAATCAGTGAATATATATCTGGAATGGAAAATTCTCAGGAGTTCACAACCTTGGAGGTGGTAGAGGAGTTTCCAAAACTAAGGGACAGGGTAAACACTCCACAAACATGGAGCTCTGCTGGCCTAAAAACTTTTTGAGAAACTGCCTCTGAGCTTTCACACTTGAAATATATGTTGTTTTCAGGAGATTTGGCTTCCTTTGTAGTGAGATCATCAAAGCTGGGTCTGCATCTATGTGACCTGGAGGACATGGTTTCTTATTTTCCAATGAACAAGATGAAGCAGTGCTGAATCCTCTCTTTTTAGGTAAACTGAGGCCACTGGGGACTAAGTGTCTCCCCGTGTGGACTGTGAAGCCATTTGGTCCTCCTCCACTTTTTGTGGTGTTTTTGCTGCTGCACTGTGAGTTTGGAATTTGTTTCACGAAATACTAGGAGCTAAACTGGGACACAGTGCTGGAGGGAGTTCTGTCACGTGTGGTGGGTCAGGGTCTGCAAGAGAATGCACCAACTAGGCTGATATCTCTCACAGTTTGCCCCATTGCCACCTTGTCCATATCAACCTGATTCTTAATTTTCCTCTGAAAACTCTCCATATAACAAGATGCCTTTACATATAAGGGTCTGCTGGCTGCACCATGTCAGTTACAAGCCATTTGGAATCCAATGGTAGATCCACATGGCCCTACCATGGATGTTTTATCAAACACCTCCCCACCACTGCTCTAGACCCACTAATCAGCAGGCTCCAACTTATCGGCATCTCTGTTCTACACCATTTTCATGAAACTCAGTAAATCAAGGCACTGTCTGGTATACTCATGATCAGCAACAGGACATCCAATGTTTCTCCAGTGCCAACTGGTCATAGGAATTTCAAAAATTTCATGGTATTTATCTAGCCAATTTTCAAGCATGAAGTTGGAGGCACTGTGGGTTTCAGTTCATTCAGCAAACATTAAATGGTGAGGAAGCTCATTTCAATGAAATCTCTGGAGAACTTTCACAGGCAAGGCTTCCCAAAGAGTGGACAAAAGGTCACATTAGGCCAGGCCCATTGAGGTCTACAATGTGAGGTCCATGTGTGTTTGACTCTTAACTATGGCTGCCATTTCTTTAAGAATAAAATCATGTGATATCCTTGCTGAGATTCCCAGGCCTCTGTGGAAATCCACCCGGGGCCTAGGTCTCAGTTTCCAAGAGCGACTTTCATGTGTGGCCTCTTAAAATCCCAACAAAATTCATGGCAATGCTTCTCTGAGTTCAGTTCCAAAACCCAATCTCTAAGGGGAATCACACCAGAGTTCAAGCCCACGTGGACCCAGTCATTTTTTCCAATGCCACACAAATGACCAAAATTAAAACCAAAACACTCCCACATGGCCCTTATTTTATTCCATATAGTCAATCATCTTAACCTCTGGCTGGAGGTTTCCATGAGCGGGGCAGCCCAAGACAGTGTCCAAAATCAGCTCGTTTGCCCCTCATTTGCCTAAAGTCAGGGTAGCCTGGACACCGTTTCTGTGAACCAGGAGTGAACAAATAAGCCTGCCGTTAATACTTCTGTGTTTCTCCAATTTGAGGCCTACTGATTTTAGGTATGGATTCTTTAGGTAATTTAGAGTCATGCGAAAACACAAGCACCTCTGCAGGGCTTTGGAGAACTCATTTGACCCAAAGAATCCCTATTCTCATTTGATGTAGTGCAGGAACCTAACAGAGGTAGGCAAGAGACTTCATCCACAATGAATGATATTTTTTGCCATTTTGGTTTTGGAAGCTCACATGGGATCATTCTTAAGATCCATCCGGTGCTGAGAATCTAAGTCACAGCCACACACAGGTCCAAGAGGCTGATAAAGACACATCCCTTTCCAAAGCAATTAAGCAAAGAGCCACAGGTGAGGCCCATTCATTTCCATTTGAAAACTGTTTTTTTCAGGCTTCACAAAAGGATGGCCTGAGGCAAAGACCTTCCTGTAAGCAAAAGGCCCAAAGCAGGGTTTCTGCACTGAGACTTTCCTGGTCACACTGATATCTGAGTTTTCTGAGATGCTCGCCATTCTCTTCAGCTATTCAGTACATGGCCATGTCACAGAGCTTGGAGGTGGTACATATTTTGGACACAAATCCATGAGCCTACTCTGGAGAGTGGCCAGAATTCAGGAAGAAGACAACAACTTAGAAAGATAGCAGGTGTTGCACATCGATAAGACAAGCTGCAGTCCATTCATATATTGGGCAGGATGAATTATGGGAAGATTTATACTAGACAGGACACATCCATTAATGCATTCTCTTTTCTAATGTCTACAACAATGGACACAGTGGGATACACAGAAACAGAAACACTCGCCGTGTCAAATGAGTTACTGGAAACTGTCCACTCCACACCAAACAAGCCGCATTTCCTATCTATTCTCAGAACAGGAGACAAAACAACAAACCCACACCCACTCCCACAAAGGCACCTCCTTCCCCCAAGTAGGTCTGTGACTATCCGGAGTGTCCTCTGACTGGTGGGCCATACTATGTTCCCCAGAAATGGCCTGTCTTCTCTCAGATCTTGTTTCTTTGACCAACTCTGTGACGATGTCAGGAAAAAGTGGTTAGCCACTACCTGGTTTCTCAGGAAAGGTCCATCTTCAGAGCTCTCCTGGCATTTGGCCATCCTCACATCATTAGGTACCAAGAAAACTGACTCTGTCCTTGGTAAATCCAAACAAGTGAGCCCACTGGGACTGGGACTGGGACTGCCTCTGGGTGCCTGGCTTCTTGGATACCAAGTTCAGAGAGTTCCATCACCAAGGAAATGAGGTATGTCACATTCTTTGGAACTGAATGAGGTCACTGCCTTGGCAACCACTTTGTCCTAACAGTTCCTTCTAAGGGTAACATAAGTTAGAGGTTGCCCCTACTTCCTGTGACACTTTCATAAGTTAAAATGTATATCAACCATTGGCACCCGGGAACAGCTCTCCACTCAGGCCTGGTTTGGTCCATCTTCTCTACAATAAGAAGAGAGAGAGGCAGATTCAGACACATCCCTTCATGCTGACCAGGTTGTTTGCCATGGAAGATGACTTTTGCTCTCTCAGGTGCTTCATACCTGCCTACAACTTCTCCAGGTATCATTTGTGCATGGACATTTGAGGTTCTCATCAGATGGAAGGTCCCCAACTTTCCTGTATTGTAAGAACCACTCTGTCCCTGCTCTTCTGTAAAATGATTGAGGGAACAGTGTATACTTGGGGTTTTAAAAACAGGTTTGATTTGGGTTACGAATGATTCTGTGCGATGAATAATGATATTGGGAACCTGCAATATTTACAAGAATATAGAGGTGAAATATAAGTATGAAAACAGAAATCTAGGTATGATTTGAAGCCCAGAAGGTTTTTGCCCTTGATTGGGATACTTAGCTTTGAATTATGTTCTGCAAAGATGCCTCAGATAATTCGATATAAAATGGCATAGGACCTTGTACATTGGATGATTGAATTTAGAGGAGAATATCCAGTCAAAAAGGGATATTCAGTAGGATTAGGAAGATAGTCAGTAGGTTTAGGAAGAAGAGTGAGTATAGGATTTGGACCAAAAGTTGGTTAGCAATAGACATTCGGTTTTAGAGTGAATGTAAATGTCAGCACATATGAAGAGGCAGTCACTATTTTGAACTGGGGAAAATATGTAGAAAAGCAGATATCAATAGAAACATTACGAAATCAGGCAAAGTATAAAGTGAGTGATAGAATTAGACATTTTCAGCAGGGTTGAGTTTGAATATATAAATTAGATAGAAACAAATATGTAGTCACCATTAGGATTGACAATTGATAGCATTAGGCAACCTGGACATGGATGTTTTTAGTAATCTCTGTTCACTTTCCATTTAGGCTTTGGTACAATCATAAGTGTGACCTTTCCATTTTTTGTCCAGAATATTACTGTGATAATGAGGTGACATGAGTATTTCTTTCACCATTTCTGGGAGCAATATATTGAAGATTTAAAATTAGAATTGGGGGTACAAAGAGGTGTACCCTGTGTCTATGAACATAGAGATAAAGCATGAATAGACCATAGTGTGAATAAATAATATAACTTTTTTGAACTTTAAAAAATGAATTGAATTGATATCTGAAAAATTACAGGAAATTGTATATTGATATACAATCATTCATTCCAACCAGTTATATATCTAATGGAAATATTAGTGTTTTGATTTATCATGAAGAGTGTGTGAGTTTTGCTTCAAAAGTGATTATGGAAATCGAAAACTATGTTTTTGGAAAGCAGTCTCATGAAAAGACCAGTCAAGAAACCCTGACAATACATGTGTTCTGAAGCAAGAAGTGATTAAAGTTGAAACAAATGCCTTTAAATATGTGAACTTGTGGATGAAGTGTATAACTTAAAATGTGCAAAAACTGAAGAAATAATAATGTACCAGTGTTGAATACATATGAACGTCAAATTACATATCATGTCCCATAGGAATCTACTTGCATTGATGTTAGACTGGGTCAGTTACTGTAGAATAATTAGGATTTGTATGCACCATTCACTGAAGTTAGTTTTCAGTACTAGGAAACAAATATGTATTTCAGGTGGATGAATATTTCTGATTATAATCTTGTGAAAAGTTGATTATAAATCCACATACATGAACATGAAGGAATTTAGAGATTTTACATTAGACACATATATTTTATATTTTGAAAAATCTGCAGAGTGGACAGATATATTATACACACACACACACACACACACACACACACAACACTCACAGACATTTAAAAGTAGCAATATAAATGCGAATCTAAATTCATCAGTAAATATATATCATCCACAGATGCAAAAATATTTATTTTACTGAACATGAATTTATGTATAATGTTTTTCTACTAGGAAGCTCCCCTATAGGTTGAATTTTCAGTGGCAACAGCATTTAGGAGGAGTGAACTCTTCTCACAGTTTGTATATGCCAAGTCAGCCACCTCAAAAATGTACGTGTGATACCTGATAGGATTCTATATGTGCATATAAATATACAAGTGTGAATAGGCTAAAGAGAAAGGGAAACAAGAATTCTTGTATTTTTTAAGTTTAAAAACTCATGGAGAACTTCTTCGATTAAAAATTGACTAGATTTATAACTTTTACCTTATATAATGCAAAAGGCAAGTCCAAATATACAACATGCCTCCAATGAACTGCTTGTATTTCTATAGGTTTGGGTTATTTTTCTCTATCATATTAGGATGAGTTGTCTGAGTCTAGTAGGTATGGGTTAGTGTCAGGGATTCAATATTTCAAAATGAAAATTGGAAAATGAATCCAATTTGTATGCATATATATGCTGCACAAATATCCTCCCACTCTCATCCAGAACAATACCTTGACATTAAGTAAGTAATGTACGACACAATTAGAGGAGAAGAGTTAGAAAATCAGTGAACACATATCTGGAATGGAAAATGCTCAGGAGTTCACAACCTTGGAGGTTGTAGAGGAGTTTCCAAAAGCAAGGGACAGGGTAAACACTCCACAAACATGGAGCTCTGCTGGCCTAAAAACTTTTTGAGAAACTGCCTCTGAGATAGGGCACTTGAAATATATGTTGTTGTCAGGAGATTTGGCTTCATTTGTAGTGAGACCATCAAAGCTGAGTCTGCATCTATGAGACCTGGAGGACATTGTTTCTGATTTTTCAATGAACATGAGGCAGCAGTGCTGATATTTTTCTTTTTAGGTAAACTGTGGCCTCTGGGGTCTAAGTGTCTCCCCGTTGAACTGTGAAGCCATTTGGCCCTCCTACACTTTTTGTGGGGTTTTTGCTGCTGCACTGGTAGTTTGGTATTTGCTTCATAAAATAGAAGGAGTTCAACTAGGACACAGTGCTGGAGGGAGTTCTGTCACATGTGATGGGTCAGGGTCTGCAGGAAAATGCACCAACCAATCTTCTATCCCTCAAAGCTTGTCCCATTGCATCCTTGTCCATAGCAACCTGATTCTGAACATTGCCCTGAATTCTCTCCATATAACAAGATGCCTTTACTTATAAGGGTCTGCTGGCTGCACCATGTAAGCCACAAGCCATTTGTAAGCCAATGGAAGATCCAAATTGCTCCAACACAGAAGTTTTATCACACTCCTGCCCACCACAACTCTAGGCCCACTTCTCAGCAGGCTGCAACTTACTGGGACCTCTGTTCTACACCATTTTCATAAAACCCAGTCAAGCAAGGCACTGTCAGGTACATCCATGATCAGCAGCAGGACATCCAAAGATTCTCTAGTGCAACCTAGTCATGGGAATTTCAAAAATTTCATGGTATTGATCTAGACATTTTTCAAGGAGGATGTTGGAGGCACTGTGGGTTTCAATTTATTCAGGAACCATTAAATGGTGTGGAAGATTATTTCAATGAAAGCTCTGGAGAACACTCACAGGCAAGGCTTCTCAAAGAGTGGACAAAAGGTCACATTAAGCCAGGCCCATTGAGGTCTACAATGTGAGGTCCATGTGTGTTTTGACTCTCAAATATGGCTGCCAAGTCTTTTGAATGAAATCATGTGATACCTTGGCTGAGATTCCCAGTGCTCTGTGCAAATCCACTCTGGGGCTAGATCTCAGTTTCCAAGAGTGACTCTCATACATGGCCTCTTTAATCCCAACACAATACATGGCAATACTTTTCTGAGGTCAGTTTCTGAACTCAGTCTCTAAGGGGAATCACACCAAAGTTCAAGCCCAGGTAGACCCAGTTATGTCTTCCAACTGTCACACAAATATCCACATTTACAGCCAAAACACTCCCACATGTCACTCATCTTTTCTATATACACACTCATCATAACCTCTGGCTGGAGGTTTCCATGAGGGGTCAGCCCAAGACAGTGTCCAAAATAACCACCCTTGCCCCTCATTTGCCTAAAATCAGGGTGGCCTGGACATTCTTCAAGTGAACCAGGAGTGATCAAATTGGCTGGCCATTAAGATGGCTCTGCTTCTCCAATTTGAGGCCTACTGACTGTGGGGTTTAGAGTCTTTATGTGATTTGGAGTCATGAGAAAAATCAAGCACTTATGGGCTATCCTGTGCAGGGTTTTGAGGAACACATTTGAACCAAATGATCACTATTCTCACTTGGTGAAGGTCAGGAACCTTACAGAGGAATGCGAGAGACTTCATCCAAAATGAATGCTCTTTTGTCCATTTTGGTTTTGGATGCACACATGGGATCTTTCTTTAGATCCATCAGGTGCTAAGAATCAAAGCCACAGCCTCACACAGGGCCAAAAAGCTGATTCAGACACATCCCTTTCCAAAGCAATTAAGCAAAGAGCCACAGGTGATGCCCTTTCATTTCTATTTGAAAACTATTTCTTTTGGCTCTACAAAGGTGTGGCCTGAGGCAAAGACGTTCCGGACATTCAGGGCAACAGAACAATTGGTAAGCAAAAGGCCCAAAGCAGGGTTTCTCCATTAGAATTTTCTGGTCACACTCATATCTGAGTTTTCTGAGATGCTCCCATTCCTTTCAGCTATCCAGTACATGGCCAAGTCGCAGAGCTTGGAGGTGGTACATATTTTGGACACAAAACAATGAGCCTATACTGGAAATTGGCCAGAATTCAGGAAGAAAACAGGAAATTAGCAAGATTGTAGGAGTTGCCCACCCATAAGTCAAGCCACAGTCCATTCATAAATTGGGCAAGATGAATCTTGGGAAGCTTTCTACTAGTCAGGACACATACAATGATTCATTCTCTTTTCTAATGTCTAAAACCACGGACACAGTGGGATACACAGACAAAGAGACACTGGCCTTGTCAAACGACTTACCAGAAACAGTTCACTCCAAAACAAACAAACCGCCTTTCCTACCTATTCTCAGAACATGAGACAAAACCTCAAACCCACACCCACACACACAAAGGCAGCTCCTTCCCCCAAGTAGGTCTGTGACTATCAGGAGTGTCCTATGACTGGTGGGCCATACTATGTTCTGATGAAATCGCCTGTCCTGTGTCAGATATGGTCTCATTGTCCCAATCTGTGAAGTTGTCACTAGCCAGCTGTGAGCCACTACCTGCTTTCTCAGGAAAGGCCTCTCTTCAGAGCTTTCCTGACATTTGTCCATCCTCACATCAGTAGGTACCAAGAAAAACTGACTCTGTCCTTGTTAAATCCAAACAAGTGAGACCACTGGGACTGGGAATGGGACTGGCTCTGCGTGCCTGGCTTCCCGGATCCCAAGTTCAGAGAGTTTCATCACCAAGGAAGTTAGGTGAGATTACTTCTTTCAGGAATTTAATGAGGTCACTGCCTTGGCAACCACTTTGTCCTAACAGTTGCTTCCAATAGTCCTATGAGATGGAGGCAGCCCTTACTTCCTGTGACACTTTCACAAATTAGAATGGTATATCAACCATAGGCACCCAGGAACAGCTCTCCACACATGCCTGGTATGGTCCATCTTCTCTACATTAAGAAGAGAGAGGCTTATTCAGACAAAACCCTTCATCCTGGAAAGGTTGTTTGCGATGGAAGATGACTTTTGCTCTCTCAGGTACTTCATAGCTGCCTAATCTTCTCCAGGGATCAAATCTGCATGGAACTTTGAGGTTCTCAGCAGGAGGCAGATCCCCTACATTCATGTATTGTAAGACGAACTCTGTCCCTGCTCTTCTGTAAAGTTAGATTGAGGGAAGAGTGTATGGTTAGGGTTATTAACATGTTCGATTTGGATTACGAATCATTCTGCAGGATGATTAATACTATTGGGAACCTGCGATATTTATAAGATTATAGAGGTGAAATATAAGTATGAAAACAGAAATGTTGGTAAGATTTGAAGCCCAGAAGGGCATTAGGCCCTTGATTGGGATACTTAGCTTTTAATTATGTTCTACACAGATGTCTCAGATAAATTGATAATCAATGGCATAGGACCTTATACCTTGGATATTTGATTTTAGAAGAGAACATCCACTCAAATTGAGATAGTCGGTGGGATTAGGAAGATAGTCGGTAGGTTTATAAAAAAGAGTGAGTATAAAATTTGGACAAAATGTTCTGTAGCAATAGGGTTTCGGTTATAGAGTGAATGTAAATGTCAGTACATGTGAAGAGTCAGTCACAATGATTAGCTGGGGAAAATATATAGGAAGAAAAATATCAATAGAGACATTACGAAATGAGGCAATTATATAGTGAGTGATAGGATTAGACATTTTCAACAGGGTTGAGATTGAATACATAATCTTAGGAAGAAACAAATATGTAGTCACCAATAGGAATGACATTTGAAAGCATTAGGCAACCTGGACATGGATGTTTTTAATAAGCCATGTTCACTTTCCATTTAGGATTTGGTACAATCATAAGTGTGACCTTTGCATTTTGTGCCCAGAAAATTATTGTGATCAAATATATATGTAGATCATATGATATGTGTATTTCTTCCACCATTTCTGGGAGCAATATATGAGGACACATAAATTAGTATTGTGGGTACCAAGTGGTGTACCCTGTGTCTATGAATATAGAGATAATGCATGAATAGACCATAGTGTGAATAAATAATATAACTTTTTTCACTTTAAATAATGGATTGAATTGATATCTTAAAATATATAGGAAATCATATATTGACATACAATCATTCACTCCAACCAGTTACATATATAATGGTAATCTTAGGGTTATTGTTTATCATGAAGTGTCTGTGAGTTTTGTTTCAAAAGTGTTTATGGATATCGAAAATAATGTGTTTGGAAAGAAGTCTCATGAAAAGACCAGTCAAGAAATATGGAGGAATCCATGTGTTCTGAAGCAGGAATTGATTGAAAGTGAAACAAATGCCTATAACTTTGCTAAATTGTGGATGAAATATATATCCTGTGATGTGCATAAACTGATGAAATAGTAATGTACCAGTGTTGAATAAAAATGAAGGTCAAAGTAAACATCATGTCCCATAGGAATCTACTTGCATTGATGTTAAACTGGGTCAGTTACTGTAGAAATATTAGGATTGCATGCATTATTCACCGTAGTTAGTTTTATTTTTTTTTATTTATGGTTGTTCAAAACATTACATAGTTGTTGTTATATCATATTTCACACTTTGATTCAAGTGCGTTATAAACTCCCATTTTTACCCCGTGTACAGATTACAGAATCACATCAGTTACACATCCATTGATTCACATATTGCCATACTAGTGTCTATTGAATTCTGCTGCCTTTCCTATTCTCTACTATCCCCCCTCCCCTCCCTGCCCCTCCCCTCTTCTCTCTCTCTACCCGCTCTACTGTAATAAATTTGTCCCCCTTGTATTATTTTTCCCTTTCCCCTCACTTCTCTTGTATGTAATTTTGTATAATCTTGAGGGTCTCCTTCCAAATCCATGCAATTTTCCTTCTCTCTCCCTTTCCTTTCCACCTCTCATACCGGTTTAATGTTTATCATCTTGTCATGCTCTTCGTCTCTCCTCTGTTCTTAGTTACTCTCCGTAAATCAAAGATGACATTTGGCATTTGTTTTTTAAGGATTGGGTAGCTTCACTTAACATAATCTGCTCTAATGCCATCCATTTCCCTCCAAATTCTACGATTTTTTTCATTTTTCAATGCATAGTAATACTCCATTGTGTATAAATGCCACAGTTTTTTATCCATTCTTTTATTGAAGGGCATCTAAGTTGGTTTCACAGTCTTGCTGTTGTGAATTGTTCTGCTATGATAATCAATTTAGCAGTGTCCCTGTAGCATGCTCTTTTTAGGTCTTTAGTGAATAGACTGAGTAGGGGAATAGCTGGGTCAAATGGTGGTTCCATTCCCAGCTTTCCAAGAAATCTCCATACTGCTTTCCAAATTGGCTGCACCCATTTGCAGTCCCACCAGCAATGTACAAATGTACCTGTTTCCCCACATACTTGCCAGAACTTGTTGTTGTTTGACTTCATAATGGCTGCCAAACTTACTGGAGTGAGATGGTATCTTAGGGTGGTTTCAATTTGCATTTCTCTGACTGCTGGACATGGTGAGCATTTTTTCATGTACTTGTTGATTGATTGTAAGTCCTCATCTGATAAGTGTCTGTTGAGGTCCTCAGCCCATTTGTTGATTGGGTTATTTGTTATCTTATTGTCTAATTTTTTGAGTGTTTTGTATACTCTGGATATTAGGGCTCTATCTGAAGTGTGAGGAGTAAAGATTTCTTCCCAGGATGTGGGCTCCCTATTTACCTCTCTTATTGTTTCTTTTGCTGAGAAAAAACTTTTTAGTTTGAGTAAGTCCCATTTGTTGATTCTAGTTATTAACTCTTGTGCTATGGGTGTCCTATTGAGGAATTTGGAGCCCGACCCCACAGTATGTACATCGTAAGCAAATTTTTCTTCTATCAGACGCTGTGTCTCTGATTTGATATCAAGCTCCTTGATCCATTTTTAGTTAACTTTTGTGCATGGCAAGAGAAAGGGATTCACTTTCAATTTGTTACATAGGGATTTCCAGTTTTCCCAACACCATTTGTTGAAGATGCTATCCTTCCTCCATTGCATGCTTTTAGCCCCTTTATCAAATATAAGATAGTTGTAGTTTTGTGGATTGGTTTCTGTGTCCTCTATTCAGTACCGTTGGTCCACCCGCCTGTCTTGGTACCAGTACCATGCTATTGTTGTTACTATTGCTCTGTAGTATAGTTTGAAGTCTGGTATCGCTCTACCGCCTGATTCACACTTCCTGCCTAGCATTGTTTTTGCTATTCTGGGACTTTTATTTTTCCATATGTATTTCATGATTGCTTTCTTTATTTCTACAAGAAATGCATTTGGGATTTTGATTGGCATTGCATTAAACCTATAGAGAAATTTTGGTAATATCGCCATTTTGATGATGTTAGTTCTGCCTATTTATGAACAGGGTATATTTTTACATCTTCTAAGATCTTCTTATATTTCTCTCTTTGGGTTCTGTAGTTTTCATTGTATAAGACTTTCACCTCTTTTGTTAGGTTGATTCCCATCTTTTTTTTTTTAGGATATTGTGAATGGAGTGGTTGTTCTCATTTCCATTTCAGAAGATTTGTCGATGATATACAGGAATGCCTTTGATTTATGCATGTTGATTTTATATCCTGCCACTTTGCTGAATTCATTTATTAGCTCTATTAGTTTCTTTGTAGACCCTTTTGGGTCTGCTAGGTATAGAATCATGTCATCTGCAATAGTAATAATTTAAGTTCCTCTTTTCCTATTTTTATGCCTTTAATTTCTTCCGTCTGTATAATTGCTCTGGCCAGTGTTTCGAGAACTGTACTGAACAAAAGTGGTGAGAGAGGGCATCCCATTCTTGTTCCAGATTTTAGAGGGAATGCCTTCAATTTTTCTAGATTCAGAATGATGCTAGCTTGAGGATTAGCATAGATTGCTTTTACAATATTGAGGTATGATCCTGTTATTCCTAGTTTTTCTAGAGTTTTGAAGATATAGGGATGCTGTACTTTGTCGAGTGGTTTTTGTGCATCTATCAAGATAATCATATGGTTCTTATTTTTAAGTCTATTGATGTGGTGAATAACATTTATTGATTTTCGTATATTGAACAAGCCTTGCATTCCACAGATGAATCCTACTTGATCATGGTGGACAATTTTTTTTAATATGTTTTTGTATCTGATTCGCCAGAATTTAATTGGGGATTTTTGCATTTAGGTTCATTAGAGATATTGGTCTGTAGTTTTCTTTCTTTGAAGTGTTTATGTCTGGTGTAGAAATCAGGGTGATATTGGCCTGGTAGAATGAATTTGGAAGATCTCCCTCTTTTTCAATTTCCTGAAATAGCTTGAAAAGTATTGGTATTAGTTCATATTTAAAGGGTTTGTAAAACTCTGCTGTATACCCATACTGTCCTGGTCTTTTCTTAGTTGGTAATCTTTGGATGGTTTCTTCTATTTCCTCAATTGATATTGGTCTGTTTAGGTTGTCTATATCCTCCTGACTCAATCTGGACAGATCATATGACTTAAGAAATTTTTCGATGCCTTCACTATCTTCTATTATATTGGAGTATAACGAATCAAATTAATTTCTGATTATCTTCTGTATTTCAGAAATATCTGCTGTGATTGCCAGGGGGTGATAAATAACTTGTGTAGATTGATACAGCAGGAGTGGAAGCCGTTTATTGTAGCATCTGAGCGATATTTATACATTTTACATAGCTTATCTAATTAGCATAAAATAGATACAGCAGTCAACCAATAAGGAATCTCCACACTTAATGGCTTGCTTTTGTTACTTCACAAACCACTCCCTATGGCATTTGGCCAGGCGCCATCCAGACTTGTTTACAGACCCTAACATTTCTCTTGCAAAATACCAGGTGCCATCCTGACTAGTTTATAGACCTTAACATGTGATATTGCCTTTTTCACCCCGTATGCTAGTAATTTGAGTTTTCTCTCTTCTCTTCATTAGCATGGCTAAGGGTCTGTCGATTTTATTTATTTTTTCAAAGAACCAACTTTTAGTTTTCTCAATTTTTTCAATTGTTTCTTTTGTTTCGATTTCATTAATTTCAGCTTTGATTTTAATTAAATCTTACCTTCTACTTATTTTGCTGTTGTTTTCCTCTTCTTTTTCTAGGATTCTGAGATGAAGTATGAGATCATTTATTTATTTTGTTTTTTTCTTTTTTTAAGGAATGAAATCCAAGCAATGAATTTTCCTCTTAGAACGGATTTCAATGTGTTCCATAGATTCTGATATGTTGTGCCTGTGTTTTCATTTATCTCTAAGATTTTTTTAATTTCCTCCTTGATGTCTTCTATAACCCATTGATCATTCAGTAACCTATTGTTCATTCTCCAAGTGATGCATGATTTTTCCTTCCTTCTTTTATCATTGATTTTTAGTTTCATTCCATTATGATCAGATAAGATGCATGGTATTATCTCGACTCCTTTATATTGTCTAAGAATTGCCCTGTGACATAATATATGATCTATTTTTGAGAAGGATCCATGTGCTGCTGAGGAAAAATGTAACTGCTTGATGTTGTGGAGCATATTCTATATATGTCAATTAAGTCTAGGTTATTAATTGTGTTATTGAGTTCTATAGTTTTCTATTTCAACTTTTGTTTGGAAGACCTGTCCAGTGGTGAGAGAGGTGTGTTGAAGTCTCCCATGATTATTGTATGGTGGTCTATTAGACTCTTGATCTTGAGAAAAGTTTGTTTGATGGAAATAGCTGCACCATTGTTTGGGGCATATATATTCATAATGGTTATGTCTTCTTGGTGTATGTTTCTCTTGAGCAGTATGGAGTGTCCCTCTTTATCCCTTTTGATTAACTTTGGCTTGAAATCTATTTTATTTGATATGAGTATGGACACTCCTGCTTGTTTCCAAAGTCCATATGAGTGATATGATTTTTCCCAACCTTTCACCTTCAGTCTATGTATGTCTTTTCCTATAAAATGCATCTCATGTAGGCAGCATATTATTGGTTCTTGTTTTGTGATCCATTCTACTAGCCTGTGTCTCTTAATTGGTGAGTTTAAGCCATTAACATTTACGGTTATTATTGAGATAATGGTTGTTCTTCCAGCCCTATTTGTTTATTTATGTTATTAAACATGGATTGTTCTCTTCTTTGATTATTTCCCCCCTTACTGTACTACCTCCCACTGTTGGTTTTCATTGTTATTTTCCATTTCCTCTTCCTGTAATATTTTGCCGATGATGTTTTGAAGAGATGGTTTTCTAGCTACAAATTATTTTAACGTTTTTTTTTTTTATCATGGAAGGTTATAATTTTATCTTCCATCCTGAAGCTTAATTTCGCTGGATACACAATTCTTGGTTGAAATCCATTTTCTTTCAGTGTTTGAAAAATGTTATTCCAGGATCTTCTAGCTTTCAGAGTCTGTGTTGAAAGATCGGCTGTTATCCTGATTGGTTTCCTCCTAAATGTAATCTGCTTTTTTTCTCTTGTAGCATTTAAAATTCTCTCCTTATTGTGTACGTTGGGCATCTTCATTTAATGTGTCTAGGTGTGGATCTCTTATGATTTTGCACATTCGGCGTCCTGTAGGCTTCTAGGACTTGGGAGTCAGTCTGATTCTTCCAGTCTGGGAAGTTTTCTCGTATTATTTCATTGAATACATTGCTCATTGCTTTGGTTTGGACCTCTATACCTTCCTGTATTCCAATGACTCTTAAGTTTGGTCTCTTTATGTTATCCTATATTTCTTGGATATTCTGTTCATGGTTTCTTAACAGTCTTGCTGAGCTGTCTATGTTCTTTTCAAGTTGGAATACTTTGTCTTCATTGTCTGATGTTCTATCTTCTAAATGTTCTACTCTGCTGGTAGTATTCTCAATTGAGTTTTTAAGTTGGTTTATTGCTTTCTGCATTTCTAGGATTTCTGATTGTTATTTTTTACAACCTCTATCTCCCTGTAGAGCTGATCTTTTGCTTCTTGGATTTGTTTATGTAATTCATTGTCAAAGTGATCTTTCATTGTCTGATTTTGCTGTCTAATGTCTTCCTTGAGACTCCAGATCATCTGAACCATGTATATCCTGAGTTCTTTATCTGACATTCCGTCTGCTGCAGCTATTACCTCTTCTAAAGTTGTGTTGAGCTGCATTGCTTGTGGTCCTTTTTTCCTTGTCTTATCATAATGCTCGCTTTTCTTTCTGCTTGGTGAAACTGTTGTGATTTTGAAATTTTCCTCCTATATATTTATATTGCTCTTGTATAGTTGGAAAGTTTCCCTTGCATGGGCGCGGGGGTCTGTGCTGCTCCTCCAATTAGGTTGATCTAACTACCTTGCTGACGGGCCACTGGGCTTGTTTTCCTGATCGGTTGCAGGTCTGCCTACCATGGAGGCGCGGGAGGCGGCTCTGCTCTGCCCCTCCTACAATTGGTGTGACGTGTCTACCAGGCCCGTGGACCCCTTGGGTGTTCTGCCGATCGGTCGCAGGTCTGCCTACCTTGTAGGTGCTGGCCACGGCTCTGTTCTGCCCCTACTCCAATTGGGGTGACATGACTACCATGCAGGTGTGTTGCTGGGCCTGTTCTGCCAGTCTGTCGCAGGACTGCCTACCTTGCGGGCACGGGCAACGGATCTGCTCTTCTCCTATTCCAAATGGGGTGAAGTGTCTGCCGCGCCGGGAGGGCGATGGGCCTCTTCTGCCAGTCGGGTGCAGGTGTGCCTACCTTGCGGGCACGGGTGATGGCTCTGCTCTGCCCCTACTCCAATTGGGGGGTCGTGACTACCATGCCGGCAGGTTGCTGGGCCTGTTCTGGGTGCGTGCGAAGGCTCTGCTCTGCCCCTACTATTATTGGGGTAACCTGACTACCATGCCGGTGGGCCACTGGGATTGTACTAGGTGCGGGAGAAGGCTCTGCTCTGCAACTACTCCAATTCGGGTGATGTGACTACCACGCCTGCGGTTTGCTGGGCCTGTTCTGGGCAAGGGCGGCGGCTCTGCTCTGCCTCTGTTCCAATTGGGGTGACGTGACTACCATGCAGGTGTGTCGCTGGGCCTGTTCTGAGCGTGGGTGGTGGCTCTGCTCTGCCCCTCTGGCTTGATGACAAAGTGAGAGAGACCCGGGTGTTTGTGACTCACTTTCTTTACCAGGAGACCAACTGTTTCTGTCACCGCTGGTATCAATGAAGTTATCTCCTCTGCTGCTTTCTGATGCCATCAGATCTCTGCCATGTTGGTATCCCATGCAAAAGGCAGCATTTCGTTCCCTTTGCTGCGTGACTAAAGCAATGGGTGAGTCCTGACCGGCACTCACAAGCCCCGTCTCAATCCTGTTGCCACTGCCTATGAAGGCTCGGTTGATATTTACCTCCACAGTATTCAGCAAGACCCGGACCGAGAAGCAGTTTCCGAGGGTTCTTTAGCCCTGGGCTAGATCAGTTCCGGGAGGCGGAATTCGGCCGCTCTGGGCTCGGTGTATGTTCTAATAGAAGCAGGCTCCAAGACGCAGTTTCTGCGGGTTCTTTAGCACTGAGACTGAGTAATTTGTATGCAAGACAAAGGTGAATGGCATCCTAAAATTACCTGTTCTATAGCTGAATAAGCTGCGATCAGTCGAAAACAGGGATGGTGACGTCACCTCTCCAAGATGGTGGCCACTGGGTTCCTCTGTGGTCTGACCAGTGTGGAGAAACAAATTGGACTGCATGCTTCCCCGTCTCAAACCCAGAATTCAGCACTGAGCACAGTGATTGCATACCTGGCCGGAGCCCACAGTATCTGCACCGCTGTATATTTGCGTTGCTACCTCGTCGTTTCCCAGCACGCGCCACAGACTCTAGCCACGGAGCGATTTCCTGAATAAGACGCATGACCTTCTGTGAGGACAAATCACTCGCGTTTGAGCCCCCATAGCTGATCCTTGTGAAATGGAAATATGTACACTAGGTTTTGGAGAACCACAATTTTGCTGGAAATTCCTAACAAGATAGTTTTTAGCCATTCTAACTTGTCATTCTCCTGCACAGTGACGCGGTACATGGGGGTGATGCACTCCCTTCACAGCCATCATATGATCCCCTGAAGTTAGTTTTCAGTACTAGGAAACAAATAAGTATTTCAGGTGGATGAATATTTCTGACAATAATCTTTTGAAAAGTTGATTATAAATCCACATACATGAATATGAATGAATTTAGGGAGTGTAAAATAAGAAAAATATACTTCATATTTTGAAAAATCTGCAGAGTGAAAATATATATGTATATATATACATACACACAGAGACATTAAAAAGTAGCATTATGTATGCCAATAGAAATTCACCATGAAATATATATCATCCACAGATCCAAAAATATTCATTTTAATGAACATGGATTTATGTCGTTCAACTAAGAAGCTCACCCGTATGTTGAATTTTCAGTTGCAACAGCATTTAGTAGGAGTGATCTCTTCTCACAATTTGTATCTGCCAAGCCAGCCACCTCACAAAATGTACGAGTGATACCAGGTAGAATTCGATATGTGCATATAAAAATACATGTGATGAATAGGCTACAGAGAAAGGGAGACAGTTATTCACATATTTGTTATCTTTAAAAACACATGGAGAACTATTTCAATTAAAATTCGCTAGATTTATAACACCTACCATTTATCATACGAAAGGCAAGTCCAACTATACACCATGCCTCCTGTGAACCTCTTGTATTTCTATTCTGTTTGGGTTATTTTTCTCCATAATATTAGGATTAGAAGTCAAAGTCTATTAGGGTATGAGTTAGTGTCAGGGATTCAGTATTTCGAATGGAAAATTTGAAAATGTATCCAATGTGTATGCAAATATGTGCTACACCATAAACTTCCCACTCTCATTCAGAACAATGCCTTGACATTACCTTCGCCCCACAGAAGACACAATTAGAGGAGAAGAGTTAGAAAATCTGTGAATACATATGTGGAATGGAAAATGCTCAGGAATTCACAAATTTGGAGGTGGTAGAGGAGTTTCCAAAAGTAAGGGAAAGGGTAAACACTCCACAAACATGAAGTTCTGCCAGCCTGACATCTGGAGAAACTGCCTCTGAGGTTGGGCAATGAAATATATGCTGTTGTCAGGAGCATTAGCTTCATTTGAAGTGAGACCATCAAAGCTGGGTCTTCATCTGGTGACACGGATGACATTGTTTCTTATTTTCCAATGAACATGAGGCAGCAGTGCTGAATTTTCTATTTGTATGTAACTTGTGGCCACTGGTATCTAAGTGTCTCCCCGTGTGGACTGTAAATCCATTTGGTCATCCTCCACTATTCGTGGTGTTTCATGCTGCTGCACTGGGAGTTTGGAATTTGCTTCATGAAATACAAGGAGTTCAACAGGGACACAGTGCTGAAGTGAGTTCTGTCAATTGTGGTGGGTCGGGTTCTGCAGGAGAATGCACCAACCAGGCTTCTATCCCACATTGCTTGCCCCATTGACCATAGCAACCTGATTCTGAACATTGCCCTGAAATCTTTCCATATAACAATATGCTTTTACATATAAGAGTCTACTGGCTGCAAAATGTCAGTCACAAACCATTTGCAAGCCAATGGCAGATCCACATAGCCCAACACAGATGTTTTATCACGCACCTGCCAACCACTGCTCTAGGACAACTACTCAGCAGGATCCAACTTACTGGCATCTCTGTTCTACACCATTTTCATAAAACCAAGTCAATCAAGGCACTGTCTTACATACTCATGATCAGCAACAGGACATCCAAATGTTCTCCAGTGCCACCCGGTCATGGGAATTTCAAAAATTTTTATGGTATTTATCTAGCCAATTTTCAAGGAAGAAGTTGGAGGCACTGTGGTTTCAATTTATTCAGGAACCATTAAATGGTGAGTAAGCTCATTTCAATGAAAACTCTAGAGAATTCTCACAGGCAAGGCTTCCCAAAAAGTGGCCAAAATGTCAGATTAAGCCAGGCCCATTGAGGTCTACAATGTGAAGTCCATGTGTGTTTTGACTCTCAAAAATGGCTGCCAAGTCTTTAAGAATAAAATCATTTGATATCCTGGCTGAGATTCCCTGTGATCTGTGGAAAGTCAACTTGGGCCTAGATGTCACGTTCCAATGGCAATTCTCATGCATGGCCATCTAAAATCCCAACAAAATTCATGGCAATACTTCTCTGAGATCAGTACCAGAACTCAGTCTCTAAGGGTAATCACACCAGGGTGCAAGCCCAGGTGGACCCAGTCATCTCTTCCAACCACCATTCAAATGTCCACAATTAAAACCAAAACACTCCCACATGGCCCAAATCTTCTTCCATATAGACAATCATCATAACCTGTGGCTGGAGGTTTCCATGAGGGGAGAAGCCCATGTCAGTGTCCAAAATAAGCTTCCTGCCCCTCATTTGCCTAAATTCAGGGTGGCGTGGACACCCTTCCTGTAAACCAGGAGTGATCAAATAGGCCTTCCTTTAATACTGCTTGGCTTCTTGAACTTGAGGCCTACTGACTTTGAGGTTTAGATTCTTTAAGTGAATTGGAGTCATGAGAAAAAACAAGCACCTATGGGCTAGCCTCTGCTGGGTTTTGAAGAACTCATTTGACCCAAAGGATCCCTTTCTCACTTGATGGATGTCAGGAACCTACCAGAGGAAGGCAAGAGAGTTAATCAACAATATCTGATCTTTTGGCCATTTTGGTTTTGGATGCATGCATGGGATCTATCTTTAGATCCATCAGGTGCTGAGAATCTAAGCCACAGCCTCACACAGGGCCAAGAGACTGATTCAGACATATTCCTTTTCAAAGCAATTAAGCATGGATCCACAGGTGATGCCCATTCATTTGCATTTGAAAACTGTTTTCTTCAGGCTTCACAAAGTGGTGGCTTGAGGCAAAGATCTTCCTGACATTCAGGACAACAGAACAATAGGTAAGCAAAAGGACCGAAGCAGGGTTTCTCCACTGAGACTTTCCTGGTCAACTGATATCTGAGATTTCTGAGATGCTAGCCTTTCCCTTCAACTATCTAGTACATGGCCATGTCACAGATATTGGAGGTGGTACATATCTTGGACACAAAACCATGATACTATTCTGGAGAGTTGCCAGAATTGAAGGAGAAAACAGGAAATTATGAAGCTAGTAGGTGTTGCCGATCCATAAGGCAAGCCTGAGTCCACTCATATATTGGGCACAATGAATGCTGGCAAGCTTTCTAGTAGACAGGAAACATCCATTGAAGCATTCTCTCTTCTAATGTCTACAATCATGAACACAGTGGGATACACAGACACTTGCCTTGTCAAAGGACTTACTTACTAGAAATAGTCCACTCCAAACCAAACAAACCGCCTTTCCTACCTATTCTGAGAACATGAGATAAAACCACAAAATCACACCCACACCCACAAAGGCACCTCCTTCCCCCAAGTAGGTCTGTGACTCTCCGGAGTGTCCTCTGACTGGTGGGCCATACTATGTTTCCCCGAAATGACCTCTCCTGTCTCAGTTCTGGTCTGCTTGGCCAACTCTGTGAAGTTGTCAAGAGCCAGTGGTGAGACACTACCTCCTTTCTGAGGAAAAGCCCCTCTTCAAAGGTTTCCTGGCATTTGGCCATCCTCACATCTGTAGGTTCCAAGAAAGACTGACTCTGTCCTTGGTAAATCCAAACATGTGAGTCCACTGGGACTGGGACAGGGACTGTCTCTGGGTGCCTGGCTTCCTGAATCCCAAGTTCAGAGAGTTTCGTCATCAAGGAAGTGAGGTGAGGTCACTTCCTTCAGGATCTGAATTATGTCACTGCCTTGGCAACCACTTTGCCCTAACAGTTGCTTCCAAAAGTCCCATGAGGTGGAGGCTGCCCAGGTTTTCCTGTAACACTTTCACAAGTTAGAATGTTATATCAATCATAAGCACCCCGGAACAGCTCTCCACACAGAACTGGTTTGGTCCATCTTGTATACATTAAGAAGAGAGAGAATGATTCAGACACAACCCTTCAACCCGACCAGGATGATTGCCATGGAAGATGACTTTTGCTTTCTGAGGTCTTTCATAGCTGCCTTCATCTTCACCAGGGATCATTTCTGCATGAACATTTGAGGTTCTCAGTAGGTGTAGATACCCTACATTCCTGTATTTTAATACCAACTCTGTCCCTGCTCTTTGGTAAAGTTAGTGTATGGTTAGGGTTAATTATATGTTCGATTTGGGTTAGGAATCATTCTGCAGGATGAATAAAGGGATTGGGTAGCTGCGATATTTATAAGAATATATAAGTGAAATATATGTATGAAAATGGAAATCTAAGAAAGATTTGAAGCCCAGAAGGGCATTGGGCCCTTGATTGGGATACATAGTGTTGAATTACGTTCTGTACAATTGTCTCAGTTTAATCGATATACAATGGCATAGGACCTTGTACCTTGGATGATTGAATGTAGAAGAGAACATCCAGTCAAAAAGGGATAGTCGGTAGGATTGGAAAGATAGTCGGTAGGTTTAGGAAGAAGAGTGAGAATATGATTTGGAATTAAAAGCTTCTTTAGCAATAGGGTTTCGTTTAGAGAGTGAATGTAAATGTCAGTACATGTGAAGAGTCATTCACAATGGTGAACTGGGGGAAATTATGTAGAAAAGCAGGTATCAATAGAGACATAACGAAGTCAGGCAAAGTATAAATGAGTGATAGGATTAGACATTTTCAACAGGGTTGAGTTTGAATATATAATCATAGGAAAAAACAAATATGTTGTCACCAATGGGATTGACATTTGAGAGCATTAGGCAGCCTGGACACGGATGTTATTAGTTATCCATGTTCACTTTTTTTTAGGCTTTGGTACAATCATAAGTGTGACCTTTACATTTTTTTTGTTCAGAATATTACTGTGGTAAAATGTATATGTAGATCAGGTAACATGAGTATTTCTTTCACCATGTCTGGGAGCAATATTTTGAAGACATATACATTAGTATTAGGGTTACAAAGAGGTGTACCCTGTGTCTATGAATATAGAGATAATGCATGAATAGACGATAATATGAATAAATAATGTAACTGGTTCCACTTTAAATAATGGATTGAATTGAAATCTGAAAATATATAAGAAATCTTATATTGATATATAATCATTCATTCCAACCAGTTATATATCTAATGGTAATATTAGGATTATGGTTTATCATGAAGGGTGTTTGAGTTTTGCTTTATAAGTGATGATGTTAAACGAAAACAATGTGTTTGCAAAGAAGTCTCATGAAAAGACCAGTCAAGAAACATAGAAGAATCATGTGTTCTGAATCAGGAAGTGATTGATCGTGAAACAAATGCCTCTAAATTTTCTAACTTGTGAATGAAATATATATCCTATGATGTGCATAAACTGAAGACATCGTAACGTATAAGTGTTGAATAAAAATGAAAGTCAAAATACACATCATGTCCCCTAAGAATATACTTGCATTGATGTTAAACTGGCTCAGTAACTGTAGAAATATTAGGGTTTGTTTGCACCTTTCACTGAATTTAGTTTTCAGTACTAGAAAACAAATATGTATTTCAGGTGGATGATTATTTCTGAGAATAATCTTGTGGAAAGTTGATTATAAATACACATATATGAATATGAATGAATTTAGGGAGTGTATAATAAGACACATATATTTCATATTTTAAAAAATCTGGAGAGTGTATATATATATATATACACTCTCATACACACACACTCACATGCACATATATAAAAAAGTAGCAATACAGGAGATCCATCATGAAGGCAGGCATGGAAAAATCAAGTCTCTGACCTCTTCAGCTGCGCGGGCATAGGGAGTCGTAAACTGTCTAAATGCTGTTTGCTCAGAATCACTAGGCAATGTTGACCTGATGTGGATCTGGGGCGAACAGTCTGGGCCCCTCAGAACACACACTGAGCCTGGATCGGCTGCATTCAACCTCCGGTTTGCCTGGTTCTCATGACTCAGCACTAAGATCCCGCTGAAATAACCACTATTGTGGTGAGCGTCACAGGTGAGCAGGGCATGGCTTGAGGAAGCACAAGAGAAGGCCCTAGGCACTCAGGATTGGAGATCTGCCAAGTCTGGGAGGAAGAGCTGCTGCACAGTGATTGGTTCCCACTTATTCAGAGGAGAAGCTTGGCCCAGTGCACACAGCTCCACCTACTGAAAGAGAAGTTAATTGAACTCTATGACTGCATGTATTATTTTTTTTTATTTATATTTTTTCTATTTCTTTCATTTTCATTTTTGTTGTTGTTGTTCTTTAACTTTTTTAAATGTTTTTATTTTTTTATTTTATCATTATTATTATTAATATTATTTTAAATTTTAATTTTCATTTTTTAATTATAATTATTATATAAATTTTTTTCTTTCTTTATTTTCTATTTTTTTCTTTTGTCTTTTCATTTCTTTTCAATTTTCTTATTCCCCCTTCCTTTAATTCTACCTGCCTACTCTCATTCTCTTTAGTGACTTCTTCCCTTCCCTTCTAATATCTTTCCTCCCAAGCATCAAATAAATTTATAAGAGTAAGCAGTAACTCAGCAGTCAAACAAAACAACAAGTAACATGAGCAGCATAAAAAAGCAAGGAAGAAAAAGAGTAAAAACAATGAGGGACAGCCTAAATATTCAGAAGGACCTAGAGTCATCAGAAAAATGGTCATATAAAGAACTCAAGGAATACCTTAGACAGATGGAATGGAACCTTAAAGAGGATACGAGAAATCAAAACCAAACAGTGAAAGAACACATTGAAAATGAATTACATAAACAGATATAAAAAGAAATTAAGCATCTTTATTAGGAGATAGAGATTATAAAAAAAATCAAACAATAATTTTAGAAATGAAGGAAATGATAAACCAAATTAAAAACTCAATTGAGAGTATCACTAACAGAGTGGAGCAAGTAGAAGACAGAATGTCAGATAATGAAGACAAAATATATCATCTAGAAAAAAGTCTAGCCAACAAAGAAATGCTGGTAAAAGGTCATGAGAAAAACATCCAAGTGATATGGGATAACATAAAAAAAAAAACAAAAAAAACTTATGAGTCATCTGGATAGAGGAAGGTACAGAGATTCAAACCAAGAGAATGAGTAACCTGCTGAATGAAATAATTACAGAAAACTTTCCAGAAATAAAAATGGAAATGGATAAAAAAATTGTAGATGCTTACAGGACACCGAGCACACAAAATCACAGTAGACCAATGCCAAGACACATTGTTATGAAGATATCCAATATACAGAACAAAGAGAAAATATTAAAAGCTACAAGAGAATGGAGGCAGATTACAATCAGGGGTAAACCAAAAATGTTAACAACGGATTTTTCATCACAGACGCTGAAAGTGAGAAGATCCTGGAACAACGTATTTCAAACAATTAAAAACAATGGATGCCAACCAAGAAATCTGTATTCAGCAAAATTAAGCTTCAGGTAAGACAACGAAATAAAAATATTTCGTGATAAACAAAAGCTAAAAGAATTTGCAGCCAGAAAACCAGCATTGCAAAGCATCTTAAGGAAAACACTACACGAGGAAAAAATGAATATCAACAACGAAAACCATCAGTGGGAAGTGCCTCAGTAATGACAGAGAGCTGGGGAAAAGCTAATCATGGATAAACAAACTAAATTAAAAAAAAAGATAAATAATCAAAGACGAGTGGCAATACAAATCATATATCAATAGTAACTCTAAACGTTAATGGCTTAAACGCTCCAATAAAGTGACATAGGTTGTAACGTGGATTAAAAAAAAACAAATCCAACAAAATGTTGCTTCCAGGAGACACATCTGAATGGAAAAGACATACACAGGCTGAAGGTGAAAGGTTGGGAAAATTTATACCATGCACATGGTCCTTGTAAGCAAGCAGGGGTGGCCATCCTCATATGGAATAAAATCGACTTCAAGACTAACTTAATCAAAAGGAATAAGGAAGGACATTGTATACTGTTAAAAGGAACCATTCACCAACAAGACATAACAATTATCAATATTTACGCAGCAAATAATGGTGCTGCGAAATTTATAAAACAAATTCTCCTCAAGTTCAGGAATCAAATAGACCACAACACAATAATTATGGGAGACTTCAACTCACCTCTCTCACCATTGGACAGATCCTATAAACAAAAGTTGAATAAAGAAAATATAGAATTCAATATCACAATCAATACCCTAGACTTAACTGACATATATAGAATATATCAACCATCATCAAGTGGATATACTTTTTTCTCACCAGCACATGGAGCCTTCTCAAAAATAGACCATATATTATGCCATAGGGCAACACTCAGTAAATATAAAGGGGTGGAAAAAATACCATGAATTTTTTTCTGATCACAATGGAATGAAACTGGAAACCAATGGTAAAAGAAGGAAGGAAAAATCCTACATCACATGGAAAATGAACAATATGTTACTGAATGATCAATGGGTTACATAAAGGAGGAAATAAAAAAATTCTTAGAGATAAATGAAAATACAGACACAACATATCAGATTCAATGGGACACAATGAAACAAGATTCAAGAGGCAAATTCATTGCCTGGAGGTCATTCCTCAAAAAAAGAAAAAAAACAAAATCAACAGATAAATGAGCTCTCACTTCATCTCAAAGCCCTAGAAAAGGAAGAGCAAAAGAACAGCAAATGTAGCAGAAGGCAAGAAATAATTAAAATCAGAGCATAAATCACGAAATTGAAACAAAAGAAACTATTAAAAAATTAACAAATTTAAAAGTTGGTTCTTCGAAAAAATAAATAAGATGGACAGACCCTTAGCCATGCTAATGACGAGAAGAAGAGAGAGAACTCAAATTACTAACATACGGGATAAAAAAGGCAATATCACAACAGATGCTACATAAATACAGAAGACAATTAGAAATTATTTTGAAAACCTATCTTCCAATAAAATAGAAAATAGTGAAGACATCGATGCATTTGTTAAGTCATATGATTTGCCTAGACTGAGTCAGGAGGATACACACAATTTAAACAGACCAATATCAATCGATGAAATAGAAGAAGCAATCAAACGACTACCAACCAAGAAAAGCCCAGGACCGGATGGGTATACAGCGGAGTTTTACAAAACCTTTAAAGAAGAATTAATACCAATACTTTTCAAGTTATTCAGGAAATAGAAAAACAGGGAGCTCTGCCAAATTCATTCTATGAGGCCAACATCACCCTGATTCTGAAACCAGAAAAAGACACCTCAATGAAAGAAAACTACAGACCAATATCTCTGATGAACCTAGATGCAAAAATTTTCATTAAAATTCTGGTGATTTGGATACAAAGGCACATCAAAAAAATTGTGCACCATGATCAACTAGGATTCAACCCTGGGATGCAAGGAGGGTTCAATATATGAAAATCAATAAATGTTATTCACAACATCAATAGACTTAAGAATAAGAACCGTAAGATCATCTTGATAGATGCAGAAAAACCATTAGACAAAGTAGAGCATTCCTTTATGTTCAAAACATTAGAAAAACTATGGATAACAGGAACATACCTCGACATTGTAAAAGCTATCTATGTTAAGCCTCAGGCTAGCATCATTCTGAATGGAGAAAAATTGAAGGCATTCCCTCTAAAATCTGGAACAAGACAGGGATGTCCTCTATCACCACTTCTATTCAATATAGTTCTCAAAAAACTGGCCAGAGCAATTAGACAGATGAAAGACATTAAAGGCATAAAAATAGGAAAAAAAGAACTTAAATTATCACTATTTGAAGATGACATGATTCTATACATAGAAGACCCAAAAGGGTCTACAGAAAAAACTACTAGAACTAATAAATGAATTCAGCAATGTGGCAGGAAATGAAATTAACATGCATAAATCAAAGGCATTTCTGTATATCAGCGACAAAACTTCTGAAAAGAAAATGAGGAAAAACACTGCATTCACAATATCCTCATAAAAAATTAAATACTTGGGAATCAACGTAACAAAAGAGGTGAAAGATTTATACAATGCAAACTACAGAACCCTGAAAAGAGAAGTAGAATAAGATCTTAGAAGATGGAAAAATATACTCGGTTCATGGATAGGCAGAACTAACATCATCAAAATGGCGATATTACCAAAAGTTCTCTATAGGTTTAATGAAATGCCAATCTAAATCCCAAAGGAATTTTTTGTAGAAATAGATAAACCAATCATGAAATTCATATGGAAAAATAAACGACCCAGAATAGCAAAAGCAATTCTAACCAGGAAGTGTGAATCTGGCGGTATAGCGATACCAGATTTCAAACTATATTACAGAGCAATAATAACAAAAACAGCATGGTACTGGTACCAAAACAGGCGGGTGGACCAATGGTACAGAATGGAGGACACAGAGACTAATTGAAAAAGCTACAACTATCTTATATTTGATAAAGGAGCTAAAAGCATGCAATGGAGGAAGGATAGCATCTTCAACCAATCGTGTTGGGAAAACTGGAAATCCATACGCAACAAAATGAAACTGAATCCCTTTCTTTCGCCATGCACAAAAGTTAACTCAAAGTGGATCAAGGAACTAGATTCAAATCAGAGACTCTGCATCTGATAGAAGAAAAAGTTGGTTCCGATCTACATATTGTATGGTCAGGCTCCAAATTCCTTAATAGGACACCCGTAGCACAAGATTTAATAACAAGAATCAACAAATGGGAGTTACTTAAACTGAAAATTTTTTTCTCAGAAAG